>NC_133367.1:48460779-48522994 GCF_049309525.1 Garra rufa | reverse complement strand
TGATATCAAGAATTAAATTGTTGATATCACAAATTATATTGATATCAAAAATGAACATTGTCACTAGTGACAATTACATTGTTGATATCAGAAATGCAATTCTTGATATCAAAAATAGAAGTCTGCACTAGTAACAAAGTAATTACTGATATCAACAAAAGCAGTTGCAACTAGTGAAAATAGAATTACTGATATCTTAAATAATATTTTAACTAGTAAAAATAATTTTAAAGATATCATGAAATTGAATTTTTACTAGTAAGAATAGCTATGGTAATTGTTTCATGCATATTAATGAGTTCGGGTTTTCTCTTAGCCAATTACCGCGGGAAGTAGTGCTGAGGGTGCTGCAGCACCCCCTGGTGTCTGTACAATGTTTATTAATCTTTTCAATAAAGAAAGGCTATGCAGCGTCTGTGTTCACATTGCTCATGGTAAAGCACCGTTGAAGCGCATAATTAAATTGACATGTAATCTCTCAAACATAATGTTCCTTTAGTAGGCTATGTTGCAAGTTATAATTTTTTTTTAAATATATATTTATATATACAGTCAGGTCCATATATATTTGGACACTGACACACTGTTCATAATTTCGGCTCTGTATGCCACAATAGTTTTAAAATGGTGCAATCAAGATTAAATTGAAGTGCAGACTTTAAGCTTTAATGCAAGGGGTTGAACAAAAATATAACATAAAATGCTAAGGAATTACAACCATTTTTATACACACCCCCCATTTTCAGGGGCTCAAAAGTAACTGGACAAATAAATATAATCATAAATAAAATGTTCATTTTTAATATTTTGTTGAGAATCCTTTGCAGGCAATGACTGTCTTAAGTCTGGAACTCATGGACATCACCATAGACTGGGTTTCCTCCTTTGTGGTGCTTTGCCAGGCCTTTACTGCAGCTGACTTCAGTTGTTGTTGGTTTGTGGGTCTTTCTGCCTTTAGTTTTGTCTTCAGCAAGTGAAAAGCATGCTCAATCAATTTGAAATCAGAAGATTGACTTGGTCATTGCAGAATATTCCACTTTTTTACCTTTAAAAACTCCTGGGTTGCTTTGGCTGTATGTTTTAGGTCATCGTCCATTTGTACTATGAAGAGCCGCCCAAACAACTTTGCTCCATTTAACTGAATCTGGGCAGACAGTATATCCCTATACACTTCAGAATTCTTCCGGCTGCTTCTGTCTTCTGTCACATCATCACTAAACACCGGTAACCCAGTGCCACTGGAAGCCATGCTCATGCCATTACACTGCTCCACCATGTTCACAGATGACGATGTTGTAGGCTTTGGATCATGAGCTGTTCCAAGCCTTCTCCTTACTTTTTTCTTCCCATCATTCTGGTACTAGTTGATTTTAATTTCAGCAGTCCAAAAAATGCTTTTCCAGAAGTGCTCTGGTGAAGTCTTCTCTTGATTGTAGAATTTGACAGTGATAGCCTACCTCCTGGAGAGTGTTCTTCACTTGGCTGGATGTTGTAAAATGTTTTATTACCATGGAAAGGATCACCCATACTTTCGTCTTTTGTGAACATCCAGGCCTTTTTATGTTGCTGAGCTCACCAGTGTGTTCTTTTTCTTCTCAGAATTCACCAAACTGTTGATTTGGCCACTCCTAATGTCTGATGCATTTCTTTTGTTTTTTGAAGCCTTTTACTTGCATGCAGAGCTCCTTTGACTGCATGATGTGATGTGGGTTCAGTGCAACAGCTGAAGGAATGAAGGAATAGCCTACTACTGTCCATGAAACAGCTTTTGAGTCAACTGTCCAATTACTTATGGTCCCTTGAAAAAGGGGGGAGGTACATATTAAAGAGCTGTAATTCCTTAACCTTTCTTCCAATTTGATGAGACTGCCCTAAAAATTAAAGCTCAGAGTGTGCATATTCATTGTATAACTGTGACTTGAATATGTTTTGGTCAACAGCTAAATGAATAAAAATGGTGTCAATGTCCAAATACACAGTATATGGACCTGACTGTATATATATATATATATATATATATATATATATATATATCATCAAGTTACTTTTGAAAACATTTTTTTTTCCAGGTATAAGGTTATAGTCTAACCTACTGTTAATGTGATCTGTTAACAACGCACATGATAAGTCCGTCTTTTTAGTCCATTGCATAGCAAAATGATTCGAAGCGCTCCAAGTGGATGACGTATCGCGAAATGTTTGATTCAAAACGAGACTTCAAAGCGCGTTTAGCGAATCATTTTATCCCTACCGGGAATAAAAATAATTCAGCAGATCGAGGCAGGGATGCATATACCAGAGGGGGTAACCCTCGCCCTGTTCATTCATTTATTTAGTTTTGCTGCCATTTTAAAATATTAATTTATATTATAAATAAAAACACGAGTAATAAATAGTACATTAAAGTACAATCGAAGCTTTAATTATAATCACGTTGAACTTGAATAAAGTTAAATGTGTGATCTGTCGATTGTCCTGCAGGTGTCCTCGTAATTCTGTCTTCTTAATTATGCACATATCCAAAAAGGACCTCATTACTATGCACATATCCAAAAAGGAATTGTTGATATCAAGAATCTAGTTCTTGATATCAACAATTGAGTTCTTGATATCAAGAATGTAATTGTTGATATCAACAATTATATTTGTGATATCAAGAATTCAATTGATGATATCAAGAATTAGATTGTTGATATCATCAATTAACATTTCAACTAGTAAAAATGAATTGCTGATATCAACAATTTAATTCTTGATATCATCAATTACATTCTTGATATCAACAATACATATGTTTAAATGTTAAAAACTATTGCAGATATCAAAAATGTATTTCTTACTAGTTACAATTCTAAACGCACATATCAAGAATTACATTCTTGATATCAACAATTCATTTTTACTAGTTAAAATGTTAATTGTTGATATCAACAATCTAATTCTTGATATCAACAATTCATTTTTACTAGTTGAAATGTTAATTCTTGATATCAACAATTTTATTCTTGATATCAGCAATTACATTCTTGATATCAGAAATGCAATTGTTGATATCAACAATTAGGATCGTAATTTTTGATATCAACAATTAGATTGTTGATATCAAGAATGTAATTGTTGATATCAATAATTGTAGTTCTTGATATCAACAATTACATTCTTGATATCAACAATTAACATTTCAACTAGTAAAAATGAATTGTTGATATCAAGAATGTGCATTTTTACTAGTAAAAATTGAATTGTTGATATCAAAAATAGCAATTGTCACTAGTGGAAATCTAATTGCTGATATCAAGAATGAACATTTTCACTAGTGAAAACTGAATTGTTGATATCAACAATTGATTTTGAATGGCAGTCTATGGAGACATTTCACTAGTGAAAATACAATTCTTGATATCAACAATTACCATTTTAACTAGTGAAAATACAATTCTTGATATCAACAATTACCATTTTAACTAGTGAAAATATAATTCTTGATATCAAGAATTAACATTGTTACTAGTGAAAATATATTATTGATATCAAAAATTAGCATTTTTACTAGTGGAAATGAAATTGCTGATATCAAGAATGAACATTTTCACTAGTGAAAACGGAATTGTTGATATCAAGTCGTCATATCCTGAGATGGAATAAAAGTCAAAACGGCTTGCCATAGGTGTGTAGTAGAAGTAGGTGCATTCTATTGGGGGATAAAAAGCACAGTCCAGTGGGGACAAAACGCATTCTCTACTTTGAGGCACTAAAGAGCCGTAAAGGCAAGATAGGGCATTTTGTGGTACTAAAGAGCCGTAAAGGCCAGACAGTGCATTCTGTGGCAATGAGAGCTGAAGAGATCAGATGTGCAGTCTGCAGTCTGTGCAGTCTGTTTTAAATATATGAAATACTGAGAGAATGTAAGACACTAGAGAGGGGTTCTAGTCTTAAATCGCTCAACCAACTCTCCATTCCTACCACCACAGACAGGGGTACCCCGAGCTTTAGCGATCAGGTCAGATCAGTTGGTTAGGGAACAGAGTAACCAAAAAGTAGTGTTAAAAAAAGAAATAGTAATACCATATGTCAGGAAGCAGACGGGACAACAAGGTAAGTGGAGAACAGGTAAGGTTTATTTATTAAGCAGCAGTGCCGGTGGAGAGAGAAGACCCGATGAAGGTGAGTATTGCTTGCGTGGGATGGATTGAACCAGGTAGATAGGTGCCGTGTATAACTGTGGCTTCTATTTGCAGGATACTTGCAGCGGGAGTTCGACGAAGGAGTCCGTATCCAACGATCCTTAAGCGATGAGGAAGTTGACTTACGGCACACACCACAGAAGACAGGAACTGGGAATACTCGGATGACTGGAACTAGGAAGACTGGAACGAGACAGAGTTCAGGTAAGTACGATCAGGTAGATATTTTGATAGCGAAACTCCAATGAGAGAGACACTATAAGTCCGCTTTCGCGAGAACGAGCCCGGACATTGAGTGGTGTGTGGAGAGTGGCTTTATAGAGAAGAGGATGATTGAGGACAGGTGCGCGGGTGATTGGATCCAGGTGACGGTGATCTGAGATGATGAGTAGAGTGAGGAACGACTGATACGTGACACCATAGATGTGCACATCCATATATATATATAAGTTAGGGAAAGGACTGGTTGATCTGGGATGTACAGGAACAACCCCGAAAGAGTTAAAAATGTTGTTTGTATGTTCCTAATTGGAATGGACCTATATGGAAATTCTGGAATATACTTTGCAGTTTCATCACGCAGACGTCAAGTGGAATTGGTAAGATCGCCGCCTCAATCTCTTGCTGCTATCATCTCTTTTGGTTTGTGATAGAAATATGGCTGATAAATTAGGTAACTTGCTTAATCCTTATAGAAATAATGAAATAGAAGAGAACAGATGCTGTAAACAGCTCTGCTATGAAGCTCAAACCTTAGGGATATTCTCTGCACAAGTTAAATGGTCAGTCTGGGATTTGATTCTGATTGGGAAATTAAAACAACAACTTGATTGGCTACATACAAACAAAGAACCAAACAATGTATGTGCCTATTTTTAGAGGTGTAGAGTGGCTATTTGTTAAAAATAATCCCAGAATTAATTGAGTTACGATTTAATCTAATTCTTGCTACGTAGAAGATTTTAAATGACAAAGAATGAAATCATAAATCTGTTTTAGTCCCTATTTAGTTGTTGTAAGCTCTGACAATGTATTGGACTGAATTCTGGGTTGGTAAAAACACTGTCTAGACACACAGTTAGGCATTAGCATTTTGGAAAAACTTTTAAGCTTATGTTTTGCTTTCAGAAGATAAGATTGCATTTGACTGCAGTGAAACAGTTTGCTTATTGTCATGATCGGGGCTGTGGGTTTTCCCTCAGCCACCTGAGGTCACTGTTTGCACTGCACTCCCCTGATTGTTCACGTCTGTCTTGTCATTTGCACTGATTCATTCACAGCTGTTCACCATTTGGACTTTTGTATAAGAACTCTCATTTCTCACTCCTGCTTCATGTCTGCATTGTCTCGTGTCCTGTTTGTTTGATGTGTTTGATAATCCCTGGCTTTTGAGTTCTTGATTTTGGTTTTTGAGTATTTCAGTTTGTGCCGTGTTGGTCTTTTGTTCTGTTTTTTGTGTTTATTAAATTTATTCTTTCCCTCCCTGCATTTGGACCCAGACCTCCTTTATCCTTACCCGTGACACTTATCTTGCGCTGTGTGGCTGAAGCTGTAAAAGCAACAGAGTCTTGTCCTGAGTTGAAATTAGTAACTGATGTTTGGACAAAAGACTAAAATTATTGTGAAAAAGAAAATTTCAGCCACTCAACCATATGCCAATGTTTAGTGAAAAATTATGTTTGTATAGAAGCTGGTAATATTGTAAACAAGTAACATAAACGGGGGTTTAAAGTTAATTTTAAAGAAGTTTAGATAGCATGAGGTAACATATCTGGGTCAGATAACCCCTGACAGATTTAAAGTACCTTTGTCGAATTTACAAAGCCATAGGCAGAGCTTTGGAAAAACTTAGCCTTTGAGTTGCAAAGTAAGTAAAAAAAAAAAAAAAAAGACAATAAGTAAGATGTTTATTTGAAAGTGCTTGTCATTTATTATTATTATTTATATATATAAATGTAAGCTGGGCTATAGTAAAAGATATCACATTGAAATTATAGATTAATGGCATGCATTGCTATCAGTCCTGAATCCCTCAGAGTGCTTTCTCTCTCTCATTCAAAGTCAGCTAAATGCTGTAATCTGAGCTTGTGTCATAAATGATAATAAGCTATTAATAGTACAGTACAATGTCTCAATGAAAATCATAGACACAGAGATGTGAAATGACATGCTACAGGGAGTTCAAAAATTCTACATTTTAAATTTTATGCAGTCAGAGAGCAATTAGTTGTTAAATTATTTAGAATCTATAGAATTTTGAACAATAGAAGTGATGATTTGAAATAGTTAAACACTTGCACTTGTATTGCAGCCAATAACTTGTTTGTCTTATTTTTAGTCTCCACCATCATACAGGGCCTGATGGCTCTGGCTATACAGCAGTAGCAGAGCATTACACTGAGTGGATGGGTGTGATATTTGAATTCAGAGTAATATTAGCACGATGATTTGAAGATGTCTAATTGATTTTAGTGATAAAATATTGCTTTGATTAACATGTCTCAATGTTTTAGTACTACTAGGTGGTCTCAATGGCTCGCATGGTTCTTGAGTGCTCCTTTCCTAAGCTGCAGGAAATACCAGGTTCTGGAAGAAAACTGTCGAGGATGTCCAAATGGAAAGAGCGGTTACCAGTGTGAATGAGGTGATTTCTCAATGACGGGTAAGATCCTCTTTTGGCCAAGTGGAGGGCAACCTAAGGCAGGGGGTCACCGCCACTGGGCACCTGCCTGAGAAGGGGGGTGTTATATTTGAGATGGTAGCGGAGTTGAGCGGATGCTGAATAGGCCTAAAGCATCGTTAAAGAGGGGATCTGTAAGAAATTACAGCCATCTGCCTCAAAAATGTGCGCTCCTCCAGACCTGATCACCAGCAACCGCATTGCTTGATTGTGACAAGCATCTACAACCTGATGCAAACATGCCAGGGCATCACACCTTGAGGAAAAGGAGCTTATTTATTAAGAGTTAACGGCAATGGGCTTTCAAGAACCATCTGAGACCATGTGATGGCAGCCATTATTTCTAGTAAGACATAACAAAATATCTTTATTCATGTCAGGATGAAGTTGGTTGCTTTACTGACAAGAACTGCATAACATTTGTGGATTCAACATTATGATAAATTCCTGAATCAATGAGGCTAAGATGATATTAAACTAATATGTCTATATCAGTTTTTACTCTTGCAGGTCCTTAGACATGGCATAGGATAATTACAAGACATGGTGGTGGCTAAAGATGAAGACTGCTTTTGCTGATTGAACAGATAGTCTGGATAATGAAGGTTAAGTAAATTAAGCATTTAAAGTAAACAATTTAAAGATAAAAATTTGCTGCTAGCATACTTGATTTTTAAATAATCTAAATTGAAATTTGAGATTGAAGCTTTAACACTTTTAGCTTTGGTAAGTGGTAAATGATAATTTGCACAGCAGGAGAGAGAGAGAGACAGCTTGAGTGGAGGCAAGGATGGTACTCTGCCTCTCTTATCGGCCTGCTAAAAAGTTCAACCAAAACAAAGCCATGACAAGCATTGAGATTGGAAAAGAGGAGAGGTAAAAACTATGTTAAACTGGCAGGGAAAAATATTAAGTTAAAATCCTTCAGATTTAACACCAAACTCGTAACCTCACATATGAACTGTTTGTTGTTGATTTGGGAAATGATACTCTTGCTTTTGTGTGTATATTGTGCCCACAACCTCTGGAATGAGTGTTTTATCGATACCGTTGGGTTAAATGAAATGGCAAACTTTACCAAACATGGACAAGCTTTATATAGATTGGTTATTTGGCTCGGTCTGTTATGAGTAATAACTACTTATTTTGTCCTTTATAGTACTGATTTGAATCACTCTCTGGTTTAATATGTTTCAGAGTGTTTAGGTAAATTGAATTTGTGAAATTGCCATCCATAATGGGGTAAAACCCCATGTCTAAATTAAAATAGAACTAACTGTTTGGTATCTGAATGATAAAAGGTAAATGTTTTAGACTTGATGGCAAAGAAACAGTGACACATTGGCCAAGTCACTAACCCAATTATGCAGAGAGCACCCTCATGTTAAAGGCTGGTGGTCAAACAAAGTAGGAATTAATACATTTTAAGTGTAATATGGGTTAAAGGCAAACACAGCTGTAAGGCTGTCTGTGTGTGTCTCAAGGCTGAGGTGATGTAATCATTTGGATTGGTTTTTGTAGAACAGAGACAATTTTACAAAACATTTTGAATCTGCTGGATAACCTGCTGATAGAGGAATTTGTTGACAAGTAGTTTTAATAAATATTTGTGAACAACAAAATTGTTATAGGAACTTTGGAACCGTTTATGAACACTTGTCATGTCAAACCAAATTAATATTACAATAACACTTACAGGGCCTGTTGATAATGTGCACTGTTTTAAAACAGCTTTAGAAACTGAGGAAAGAATGTTTGCCAGTTTACATCTGAGCAATAGATTTGTTTATATGGTTACAGGATTGTGAAATCTGTCAGTTCTAGTTTTAGAAACTAATTATAATGATCACTGCCAAATGACAAATATGAACAAAGGCTTTTTAGGACGTTGATCAGGTACCTTGACCTGTAACCATTTTTAACTGACAAGACAATGAGAAATTGCCTTTAAACAAAGCCCTAAAAATTTGCTGAAAGTCCTGAATTATATACTGTAATCGGAGTACAGTAATATGATATGATAATTGAGAAGATTGAAATTACAATAATTATTAATAATTAATAATTTGGGTATCACTAAGTAATTTCATGATATAATGATATGCAAGGCAATAACAAGTTAGTCTTATATTTAAAGTTATACACATTGATACTGACAATGTCATTTGGACTAAACTTAATAAAAGGGCTGTTAAGTAACAATTATGAACTATTCTAGGTTTAAGTGGAATAATGATTATGTATTCTTTAATTTCTATTTTTAACAATGGCTTAATCTGGGTCTTATTTATGTTCGGTTTGTTTATTTTAGACTGCCATTGTTTTGGACCCCAAAATGGTCCATGATAGGGAATGAATGAGTGGATTTACAATCCCTCTTCTTGCACTATATATTATAAATAATAGTTTTTGTAAAAATAGGATATCTATCTTGAGAATGCTTATTAATTTAGCTTGGCTTCCATGGAATAAATAAGCGTGATTCTTGTAATCAGTAAATTTTCTGGTATTACCAAATTAACTAAAGGGCATTATATTTGTATAAGACAGGTAAAGACAATTGTGTCTTGACGGCCAACAATGCACTACATGCACTGTAGGACTTTTAGTTCCAGTGTAGTTATTAAAGGGAAAAGATATTCAGTTGTGCTCACAGGGGTTGTGAGAAGCAGCAGACCAATTAAAGAATTGTGTCCATTGAAGAAGTATAATACTTGGAGTTGAAAAACAAAATGTGCAGTATGCTTTTGGCCAATAGTTGGGATTGATTTTAGTATGTTTATATATAAGGATGTTTGTTAATTATCATTTGTTAAGGCTGACTATAAGTGGGCAAATTTTGTAGATGTTTTGTCGCAGATACCAAGTCCATTAGTAGAACGGAACAACTACATGACCATCTTAAAGGTAACTGCTATAGACCCACTTCAATGGTCTATAATGTCACTGCTAGGTGCATTTAAATAGGTTTAATTTGTGTTTGGAAATTATTGCTAGCAGAAAAACTATGATGAAGAGAGCACCAAGTTAACTTGAATGTTACATTTACAGTAGGAACGTTTTTACGGACGTGACAGATTCGGTAGAGGAGTTTGTGGAAGTGTTAAAGTATGCTTTGTACGCACTTGGAGGATATCTAGGACTAGTTGTCTTTATTTGGATGATGGTTCGATGTTGTTTCTTGTACGTTTTTAAATATGTCTGCAGGACAGTGAATCCTGTGGAAGGAGAGATGTGCCTGCTGAAGCTGTCAAACAGCTTACATCAACGATTGACCAAAGACAACGTCAACGCCCTGCTGTGAGTGGAAGGTGGGAGAGCCCCTGACATGGGGACCGGAATTTTAGTTTCCGGCATGTCCATGATGGGGTGAAGAGACGATTGTGACCCGCCAGGGGAGCATGAGTCACCCCTCCGCCTTCCGTAGTGACCTCACATGGTAGACCGGACGTGAAGTATTGGACTCCACAATTGGTCTAAAACGGGGGACTGAAGGAGTGGAAGTCAGAAGACATCATGGCCTTTTTACAAATTAATATCCTTATTAATTTTTACACATTTTTAGTAGGGCTGTCCCCGAATAGTCGAAGATTCGATGCATCGATATGCGGAGCCTGATTCGACCACCGATCTCACAGTCGAATCTTCGCGGGTGAAACGAGCATCATACCATTTTGGCAATATGGGGGTGCTCAATGTCTAATTGCACACAGAATTACTGGTTTTGTACGGTTATATAAAGTTATATACAGCCTTTGATTATGATAATGCAGTAAAAACAAAAGTGAAAAGAAAGAAGCGTTCAATAAATATTTTTAACGTGTTTGTGAATAAATCCAACCACCCCTGTGACAGATTTAATTTTCACTTGCCCTGATCCATGATGAGATGCGGACCATCTTGACGGCAGGGATTAGGCGGCGATCACACCGAACGCGTTTTTGCAGTTGGAGGCACCTCTTTTGAATGGTTTTCTGTTGGCAGTGAGCGTTCCGCGCTCTGTTTATGCGTCCCCGGTGCCTCGCGTTTTTGCAGGAGCGCTCTGAGCGCCTTAAGTAGAAAAAAAAAATCAACTCTGAGCGGAAAAACGCCCAACGTCATTCGCGTTCTTTTCCATTGTCCAATCAAATGAATGGAGAGGCGGGTCTTCTGTTGTGGTGACGAAAGTTTACCGTCGCTTAAAAAGTCCGGAGACTGCAAGAAATGGAGGAGAAACCTTTGGTGTCTATCGTGTGTAACCAGGAGCTGTATTATTTAGGGTTTCTGCTAATATGACAGTTTACTTAACAGTAAAAAACTAAGATTTTAGAGCGTTCGCGCTATAATCCTTTGATTTGACTGACAGGACAGCTGTTTTGGTGGCTGCTTAGCAAAAAAGGCAGTGCTGTGCGCCTCGCGTTTTTAGAACTACAGTAAAAGATGCGTTCTGTGTTTTTATTTAAACCTAAATAAGTTCGTCTGTCAGTTGGCAGGCAGTTTTGGTCGCTTTATTAAAAGTTGTTGCTGTGTGCAGTGTGTAAAACAAAATAAAAATTGTTTTACCCTCCTGCTGACTATAGTGTCGTGCCCCTCCCAACCCATTCACACACACACACACACATAGGCCTAGATGATTCGACTATCGGTCGACTATAGAAAGATTCGAAAATTCTGATTCGACTATGAAAATTCATAGTCGGGGACAGCCCTAATTTTTAGTATATGATCTAGTTCATAAATCAGTGCTTAACTCTAATATTATTTATTGTTTGATATTAGTAGTGGCTAGAAAGATGCCTCATAGAAAATCACAGGATGTTAGATTAAAGTGTGTGCCAAATGTGTTTGTTGAAGTTTCTCTTTTCACAGAAACCCGAGATCACACCTCAGGAGGTCAGGATGACCCTCCTGATTAATCCCTAGACTTGTATTAGAGAAATCCTGTTGATTTGTCTTCATTTTTCTAAGGGGCTAACTGTTAAGTATGTGTGTGTGTGTCCAACCACAATGATAAAGAGTCTTGCCTGGCTAAGACAACCTTGAAGATAGATAAGGCCTCTGTGTGTGAATCTGTGTGTGTGTCAGTCTCTGTCTTGGATCTTAGGCGTGACGGCGGAAGATCATCCCGAGGAGGTTCTCGCTATTTGTCGATGTCGCGGGACATAAACGGGCTTCTGGAGACAGCCTGTTGTGTCTGACCTCTTATCTTTGTCGCCTGTGTAATCACTAGTAAATAGTTTTGACTTGTCGTCCATATGTGGAAAATTTCACAGTTATCTACGTTTTTGAGCAATCAGGATCTTCCTAACCTATGCATTGACGTAATTAGCAACCTCTGTTAGTTGTATAATTACTGGTGTTTTGAACATGTACGCAGAGCGGCCTACGAACTCCATCGAGAGTGTTGAAGCTGACTTCTGCTGATGAAACTGCAAACTACTTTCTTCAGTAAACATGACTTGAATTGATTGAATCTTTGACTCCTGGTTTTTGTTCATCATATCTGGTCCTTGTGTGTTTTTACTGTAAAATTCCCCTTACACAGCCTACCCACTTCGGCCATGGATCATGAAGGGCTACCCTGATACAGGAAATCTAACTGATGACCAGCGCTACTTCAACCAGAGGCTAAGCAGGGCTAGAATGACAGTGGAATGTGCATTTGGTCGCTTGAAAGGTAGATGGAGATATCTAGCCAAACGTCTTGATGTTGATATATGCTTTGGTCCCCACTGTTATTGCTGCATGTTGCACACTGCATAACATATGTGAGAAGCACAATGAAACATATGGTGAGGACCTCCTTGCAGCTGGCCCTCCTGAAGCAACAGGTGAAGATGGTGACCCATTGGGTGCTGTGGACACTCAACCATTAAGAGTTCGAGAGGCACTGACCCAGCATTTTGCTACACAGTGCTGAACATGCAATATGGTGAATCCCTTGCAATTATATGTTATTGTTTTGGATGATTTTACACTGTTGTGGTGGTGTGCAATCCCACTCAAATTACCAAGTTATCTTGTGTAAATAAAAGACCACATTTATTCTTGGTGAACATGTATTTATTTTGTCAGATCTAGGTCAAAAGTTGACAAATGACAAGTGCATTCAACTCACCAGAGATCAGAACAAAGCTAAACTTCTCTAGTTAGCTGAGATAGCTCAACTGAACATGGGCTACACATAACAATGATGAAACAAAAGGTTTCAAACATTCAACTCACTTAGTACTGATAAATACAAAATGGGATGCTTTTTCAAAAGTATGAACAGCTGAGAGAAAACAAACTAAACTGCTAGATTATCATTATTAAACACTATCAGTTGTGGGTGTGGGGGATGACTGTTGGGGGCTGAGAGTATTTGTGACTCTGGTAAGAGGTAGAAGGTTGGGCATCATGGGGAAAGGAAGGGATGTGTGTCTGATGGTGTGAATGATGAGAGGAGCCAGTAGAAGCAAACCTTCAATCCAGGTATGAAAGTTGGTAGCTTCACTTTAGTGAGGTGTAACTGTTGAGCGTGTTTGATCTGGGTGGAGGGGAGGAGGGCGTGTGCCATCTTTGTTGAAGAGATGAGCATTTGTATAATCTGGGTGGAAAGGTGGAGTGTGGGATTGATTTGGGTAGAAAGGAGGTGGGCGTGTGGGTTCAAACCAAGGTGGGTGGGCTTGATCTGGGAATGACCTTAGGACAGGAGGTCTGCTGGCAAGGAACTGGGTGAACATGCTCATCATACGTAACTCATGCACATGCTGGGCAGCCTGCATTTTAAGCTGAAGCTCTGTGTCATCCGTCTGGGTTAGAGTAATGGCAATCTTCTGCGCAAACAGCTCCATTGTGGATTCCATCTTGTTTTTCCGTTTTTTTTCCGGGTTGTAGATGGACCTGTAAAAAAACATTTTTTATTTATGTTTACAGAATTATGACATCATTTTTTTGTATTACTTACTTTTTTACTTTTTCTAAACCCCTGAAAACAATTATATTAAAAGTATACACACAATCACTGTCAAAACATAGTCAAACCCTACCAGTTAACCCTCCTGCTGGCATGCACCAGTTGCTTCTCTGATGGATGAGGTAGGCCTATTGTCACTTGAAAGGGTTGAGTCACTGATGGAGGTCTCAGGAGAATCAATAGGCTCTATGCAGCGGGGATTGTGACGTGTTTCCGACGCTAGCTACTGGGCTAGCAGTTTCCGGTTCCGTACATCTGACGCTAACCTTGTTTATGGCACGAAACTTAACAGCGATTAACTGTTGTTCTTATCTCTAGTTTTTGGCAGCTTAATCATGGAGAAAAAGGTTTTCCGATACCAAAAGCTAATGCGACCTAGATCGGAACATTGTTGTGTGCCGTTGTGCGTTGTGTCAGCAAGATACAACTCGACTGTGAGTTTCCATTCATTTCCAGTGGAAAAGGATCTCAGAAAAAAGTGGATAGTTCAGATCAGGAGAGATGACTTCCAAGTCAATAAAAACACAAAGGTGTGTAGCGTTCATTTCAGACCTGATGACTTTATGGATGGAACTCGTCTGAAACGTCTGAAAAAAGGTGTTTTCCCTACACTGTTTGAGTGGAACCATTACCAGGAGGAGCCGCCGAGGTTGAATGTTTGGGAACGTCGAGAGAGACCGCTGACCCCTGATCCTGACTCGGACGTGGACCAAGAAGATATGGACTTTGATGTGGAGAGGACTGGACATGATTATTGTTCAGTTCCCGAAGCTGCAGCTGTGGACATGGTTCTACATGAAACCAGGAGTTAAAAAGGGAGATAGAAGATCTACGGAAGCAGTTGGAGCAAACAAAGACCATACACCGCTTTGGTCTCAAGAGATTTGCTGGGTCCGATGAGGACATACGCTTTTATACAAGGTAAGATTATATTGCCTGTGGTAAGCATTTGTAATAGCGTTGCCATTGTTCTGAAAACACTAGTTCACGTTTCTGATAAATATGATTGGAGTTGGCTAAAAGTAGGCTAGTTACACTGATCAAAGTAATAACAACGTAGGCTAACATAATTATAAGTATGAACATTAGCTATTGTCTTCAACAGCAACCAGAGTTAGTTTAATCATACATACCGAATTTCATAGTTGTCATGACTCAATATGGCAAGATTGTTGTATCAGTCACTTTTAGTTCAGCATTCCTATTTCCTAAACTGGAAACCTACTACAAAGCTATGTGTATGTTATGCCATGATGTGAGAACCAATGCATGTTTCTTTCTTAACAGATTTGCAACATATAACCACCTGATGGCCTTCTGGGAACTGATTGAACCGGCAACTCACAGGATGATTCGTGTCACCAGCTCCAAAGTCTTCAAGGAGCCTGGAAACACTCTGGCACTTCCTGCAATAGACGAGTTCTTCTTGTTCTTGATGCATCTTGCTTTGGGCCTCAAGCAAAAGGACCTTGGTCATCGGTTTCAAGTTGTAACACTCTGCCCTATCAGCTAAAGCTACACCTATTAAAACAAAGAATTGCTAAAAATATTTGGATGTTGGGTGAGTAGATTAAAGACAGCAAGACAGTGGATACAAAATAACAGTAGTGTATTTATATAAAACAATTACACAGAACTAGAACCACACGGTATACATAGAGACTTGAGGACTGCTAAAAGAGTTTTTCAGTTCATACCCTTAAAACAGTCCAACTGCAATCCGTGCGAAATAGTCAAAGTATCCACCCGTGTAAATCCAGCTGATATGTAATCCAAAGTACTGGTGCAAAATAGTCCTGGTTGGCAAGTAAAATCCACAAGGCTTTCCTTTACAACTCAGGCAATGAAGAACCTGATTCCTGGGTGAGGTGTCAGGCCACCATTTTAGACCACACCTCTCTTTTATAGAGAGGCTACTTCCTACATCCTGTCATGTGGTTGCTCACATGATAGGAGAGTCACAGTTCTTAAAGACAAATGCACACATTTTTAAAAGGAGTAAAAATGGAGAAGGAAACATGTAAAACCTATTAAACTCTTATACATCCAATCTAGTGATATATATAGAGAGGTAACACATGTCCCTTATGTGGCATCGTCACAAAGTACATCAGACCACTGTAAGCTACATCATAACAACCTGGGCCAACTTCCTCTACTTTGTCCTGGGGTCAGTGTGCATTTGGATGACAAAAGAACAAGTACGAGCCCATCTGCCAGAAGAATTCCATCAATTTCGAGACACACAGGTTATCCTGGACTGCACAGAGATCCGCTGCCAAACACCTTCCTCTTTGCTACTACAAAGTGAGGTCTTTTCAAATTACAAGTCTCACTGCACTTTCAAAGCCTTAGTAGGAATGGCACCTCATGGTGCAATAACATTTGTTTCTACACTGTATGCAGGGTCTATTAGTGACCGGGAGCTGTTCAAACAGTCAGGGATCATTAACCTTATTACCCCTGACATGGCCATCATGGTGGATAAGGGGTTTCTAATTGATAGCCTAGTGCCATGTAAAATCCACCGGCCTGTTTTTCTGACCAAAGGAAAACAAATGTCAGCTGATGAAGTGACACACACGCAGTCTGTGGCTAGGCTCAGGGTACATGTCGAACGTCTTATCCGTCGCATTAAGGAACACAAGTTGTTTGACACGGTCATCCCATTGTCCATTTCTGGTAGCATGAACCAACTGTTTACAGTGGCATGTTTGCTTGTTAACTATCAATGTGGACCACTTGTCAAGGCATGGAGCCATTGAGTCTAATGGTTTGTCACCTGTAAATATTGTACATATACTTTTGTAAATACTATGGATTTCACATTCTGTTCTGTATACCTCTGATCAACAGATAAAAGTAAGACAGTGTTTCCTTTACATATTTTATTATTTCATAATACATAACACAAAAAAGATAATCTAATGTAATATAGGTAGGTATATATATATATATATATATATATATATATATATATATATATATATATATATATAGGTATAGATAGATATATGGATAAGTGTATATATTGTATAAATGTAGTGTATGCAAATATTGTTTAGTGTAAATAACTATAAATAATACAATTCATATAATGCTGTATATATATTTGTGTGTTTGTGTATGTACATGAGTGTTTATATATGTAAATATTGTTTAAATAAGAATAATACATTAAAAAAATAGAATACCATAAATCTAAAGTTGTGAGGGCCGCTGTAAACCAGTGTCCATCCACACGGGAAGGGGGATGGGTTGTGAGGGCCACTGCAACATATCTTAAATGACTTAAACACACAAACACTTCGGTAGGTAGTGGTAAAAAAAAAACAGATCTCCTCGGTCTCTAATGGTACGCATTACATCTACATTTTTGTGTATGCGCTCAACAAGCATGTCCTCCTGCGCACATACCACGAAATCACACCACTCCAAACCTGTTAAGAGGATCTGACCTTGTACTTGCCAATAGTACTTGTGCTGCCTCCTAAGCTGTAAAGAGCCACCAGACATTTTCAGGTAGGGACAGTCAACATAACTCTTGACGTTGGGGCATTTAATTTCCAGCAGGCCGAATTTGGGGTTTTCAGAAGGATCAAACACGACTCCATCAGGGGAGCATCCCAGCCATGGAGCATCAGGGTGTATAATGAAACCGCAGGGTGAATAGTTCACATTTTTTAATCTGCAGTACTCTGTCACGGCAACTGGCTCCATATCGACTCCTCTCCTCATGTCCTTAGTCATGACAGTCCCCCTCAAAATTCTGTGTGCCAGATTTTCAGCTGATGTATGACAGCGAACATGGCATGCCTCATGGAAGCGTGTAGATGTGACTCACATCTTTCTCAGTCGATGCCATTCCTGGCATGAGCTCTGCTCCCGTGTTGCAGCTTCAATCCTGTGGGCCATGTGAAATGACACCTGTAGCGATTTCATACATACATGTTCCTCTTCTGATAACACATAGGCGCATATGGTTGGCTCAAGCCTATAGCCATGGATGGGAAGGAAAGGTTGGGCAGGGGCGTCTGGGATGTTGATGATTTCCCGCATTTCTGGTGTTTTTTGCTGAAATGAAAGCACACTCCCTGCCTGGACAGCCCCAAAAGCTGTCTGAACTAAAGGGACTTCCACTGACATGCCCATGGTGGTCACCAGAGGTGCAAGCAAAGGGGGGAAGTCCTTATAGACTTCTGCCACTCTCAATGTGGAGAGATCTGGCATTTCCCCGTCAAGTGCTTTGTAGAGAGAACTTCTGAAAATGTTGAAATGAAAAAATGTTTAAAAACTGCAGCGTACATATTAACCACATCAACACATAGTTTAAACTAAAGTTAACATAATCTCACCTTACACAAACAGCAGTAGAATTTTGGGGTTTGCGGACCTCCATGACTTCCACTGGACCTGGCCTAACACCCTGACAGCAATGACACATTTTGACATGGCATCACTATAGTTGCATGTGCATAGGTACAATTCACATGACAGATAGATGACTTACCAAGGTCCTTGGCTTATGCCAGGTCTGCTCAGTTTCTGTGCAACTGTGCACTGGGGGTACAGCAGGGATGCCTAATTGTGAAAAGTGTGCTGTTTGGTATAGTAGTGCAACCAAATGGTTGCATAAGGCACACCCCGCCACACAGGAGCAGTGGGTGCTCACCAAAATGACAGGTTTCGAGTCTTTTAACACCATCTAGGGAAAAATAGAAGCTTAGATCAGAAATACCTCTTGAGAGCTAAACAAGAGCTGTCAACAAGAGAAAAGCCACATAGGCCTACCCATTCACATCCATAAACAGTAGACTGAGCCATGTACATTTAGATAATGCAACTTATCAGCCGGCCTAACCATTACCCTAACATTGACCCTATAGTCACCCTACTCTCAATTCGTGTGGCTTTTCATTTTTCCTCATGGATCTATGACAGACTGCCCTCACGCTGACCTCTCCTGTCACCTTGTTTTTTATTGACACTGTTAGGGAAAAAGATGAAAATACATTTTGAAACTGGGTTACACTGTTCTTACACTGTGCTAGTTTGTCTGTTCTAATAGAGTATTGTAAAACAAAATAGCTCAGTGTTTCCCACAGAATTGAATTGTATTTGTGGTGTGGGGGTGTCAGTGTCATGGTACATGCATCTGTTGTGTTTTCCTTGTCATGTGATTATGTGGTTGTCTGTGTTGTTACGTCATGCTCATCTGCGCGGCTGCCAATCAGTCCCCCACAGGTGTTTCACATTATCCCCGGCTATTTATACTCATCTCATTTTCACCTCCTCTGTCGATAGTTCATTCTGGATTCGGATCACTGTGGATTGTCTTGGTTGTCTCGTCACCTTGGATGTGTATTTCGTCGTCGTTGTTTGTATCTGGATTGTTTATCACTGGATCTTCACGCCACGTCTACACCAGCCATCGAGCCCCTGCGTCACCCAGCCCAGAGTCATCACTGCACCGGAGTATTTGTTCATTGTGTTTGTCTTCAAATAAACGTTTGTCTTATCACTGCATTTGCTTCCTCCACTCATTATTATCGTCACAGAACTATCGACCACAATGGAAGCAGCAGGATCCACCCCACTCACCCCGGAGGCTTGTTTGTTGTCCTGCATCTCTCGGCTGGATACCCAGGAGAAGAGCTCGACGGATACGGGATCGGCCGTTCGAGCTCTCGTGACGCAGGTGTCCGAGCTGACCCAGCGCATACAACAGAGGCAACTTCCCGCTGCGCCGCCCACGCCGCCCGCTCTGGCTACCCTTCCTGGACCATCTGGGGTTTTTCAACAGCCGGAGCCCCGCCTTCCCCCACCAGAGCTGTACAGCGGTGAGCCGAACTATTGCCGGGCTTTCCTCACTAGATGTTCTATGCATTTTTCCCTTCAACCACGCACTTTTCCTAGTGAGGAAAGCAAGGTGGCGTTCGCGCTCACCCTGTTAACGGGGAGGGCGGCCCTTTGGGGCACGGCGGTGTGGGAAAATCAAGACCCGTGTTGTGCCTCGTTCTCGGCACTCTCCGCCGAGATGAGAAGGGTGTTTGACCGCGCGGCCACCGGGAGGGAGGCTGCGCGGAGACTGACGGACCTCAGACAGGGGGAGGGGTCCGTGTCCGCCCAGCCAGCAATGACTTGTGGGGCCCAGCTGGGTTAACTACGGGTTCCATGGGAACTGTGTGGGCATGGGCTTTGGCTGGGTGAAATCAGCGGGTCCCATGTAGGTTTTGTAGTATGAGTCCCACATAGGAAGCCCATATGAGCTGATTACATGGGTCACATAAGGGACAGGCATGGGCCAAGTGGGCATGGGTTTGATTTGGACACACATATATGGGTCTTGCATGACATATTTATGGGCCAAGTGGGCATGGGTTTTATCTGGGAATGCATATATGGGTCCTGCATGGCATATTTATGGGCCAAGTGGGCATGGGTTTGAACTGGGAATGCATATATGGGTCCTGCATGGCATATTTATGGGCCAAGTGGGCATGGGTTTGAACTGGGAATGCATATATGGGTCCTGCATGGCATATTTATGGGCCAAGTGGGCATGGGTTTGAACTGGGAATGCACATATGGGTCCTGCATAGAATTTTTATAGGCCAAGTGGGCATGGGTTTGAACTGGGAACCCAAATATGGGTCCTGCATGACATTTTTATGGGCCAAGTGGGCATGGGTTTGATCTGGGAATACATATATGGATTCTGCATGACATATTTATGGGCCAAGTGGGCATGGGTTTGATCTGGGAACGCATATATGGGTCTTGAATGGCATATTTATGGGCCAAGTGGGCATGGGTTTGAACTGGGAATGCACATATGGGTCCTGCATAGAATTTTTAAAGGCCAAGTGGGCATGGGTTTAAAATGGGAACACAAATATGGGTCCTGCATGACATATTTATGGGCCAAGTGGGCATGGGTTTGAACTGGGAATGCATATATGGGTCCTGCATGACATATTTATGGGCCAAGTGGGCATGGATTTGAACTGGGAATGCATATATGGGTCCTGCATGGCATATTTATGGGCCAAGTGGGCATGGGTTTGATCTGGGAATGCATATATGGGTCCTGCATGGCATATTTATGGGCCAAGTGGGCATGGGTTTGAACTGGGAATGCATATATGGGTCCTACATGGAATATTTATGGGCCAAGTGGGCATGGGTTTGATCTGGGAATACATATATGGATTCTGCATGACATATTTATGGGCCAAGTGGGCATGGGTTTGATCTGGGAACGCATATATGGGTCTTGAATGGCATATTTATGGGCCAAGTGGGCATGGGTTTGAACTGGGAATGCACATATGGGTCCTGCATAGAATTTTTAAAGGCCAAGTGGGCATGGGTTTAAAATGGGAACACAAATATGGGTCCTGCATGACATATTTATGGGCCAAGTGGGCATGGGTTTGAACTGGGAATACATATATGGGTCCTGCATGACATATTTATGGGCCAAGTGGGCATGGGTTTGATCTGGGAATGCATATATGGGTCTTGAATGGCATATTTATGGGCCAAGTGGGCATGGGTTTGATCTGGGAACGCATATATGGGTCCTGCATGACATATTTATGGGCCAAGTGGGCATGGGTTTGAACTGGGAATGCATATATGGGTCCTACATGGCATATTTATGGGCCAAGTGGGCATGGGTTTGAACTGGGAATGCACATATGGGTCCTGCATAGAATTTTTATAGGCCAAGTGGGCATGGGTTTGAACTGGGAACACAAATATGGGTCCTGCATGACATATTTATGGGCCAAGTGGGCATGTGTTTGATCTGGGAATACATATATGGGTCCTGCATGACATATTTATGGGCCAAGTGGGCATGGGTTTGATCTGGGAATGCATATATGGGTCTTGAATGGCATATTTATGGGCCAAGTGGGCATGGGTTTGATCTGGGAACGCATATATGGGTCCTGCATGACATATTTATGGGCCAAGTGGGCATGGGTTTGATATGGGAATACATATATGGGTCCTGCATGACATATTTATGGGCCAAGTGGGCATGGGTTTGATATGGGAATACATATATGGGTCCTGCATGACATATTTATGGGCCAAGTGGGCATGGGTTTGAACTGGGAACACAAATATGGGTCCTGCATGACATATTTATGGGCCAAGTGGGCATGGGTTTGATATGGGAATACATATATGGGTCCTGCATGACATATTTATGGGCCAAGTGGACATGGGTTTGATATGGGAATACATATATGGGTCTTGCATGACATATTTATGGGCCAAGTGGACATGGGTTTGAACTGGGAATACATAAATGGGTCCTGCATTACATATTTATGGGCCAAGTGGGCATGGGTTTGATCTGGGAATGCATATATGGGTCTTGAATGGCATATTTATGGGCCAAGTGGGCATAGGTTTGATCTGGGAACACATATATGCGTCTTGAATGGCATATTTATAAGCTAAGTTTGGTTTGAACTGCAGTTTTACTAATTTACTAATTTACTAATTTTACAGAAAATAACTAACTTTTTTACAGTAGTTTTCTGTGATTTCAAATTACATTCATAACTTAGTAATATTACTAATAGTGGTGGGCCGTTATTGGCGTTAACGTGCTGCGTTAACGTGAGACTCTTATCAGGCGATAAAAAGAATATCGCCGTTAATCTATTCTCAAAGTTGGGTTGGGAACTGGGTCTAAACTACGCAAGATATGATGACTTTCACCTTGATATTTTAGTGCGGATGACGTATACCTATAGCCACTGTAGGAGGTGAGAACGAGTCTTCAACCTGTGTGTATGCCTACTGTGAGTGTGAAATGACCACATCAAACGAGACGTGCAAACATGGATGCACCTATGAAGCCGCCGGGTTTGCTTCAGGGCAGGTGCGTTGCTAGACCCTGCACGTGCCCCAGTAAAATCTCAAATTTGAGTTATAATTTACTTTGATAATCCCGAAATAAAGACATTAAACTATATGCAACAACTGAATTGATGCTTCTAAAAGCAAAGCAGTTTAATCGAAGACTATGCACACAGATATCCATGCCCGCACGCGTCTGTGTATTTAAGGGGAACGCGCACGTCATGCAGCCTTTTGCGCAGAAGTACTTGGTTACACAAGTTTGTATAGTTAATTATGTTGTAAATGCAATTGTCAAGCAGTTTGTGATGCATTTTGGAAACAGGAGATGAGTGCCTGGTCTAATGTGCCACCTGGCTTGAGAAACCCATTCTCAAAGACTACCTTTTAGTCATTATTTGGGTAGCACACATATTCGGATAGCCTTCATCAGAATTCAAATTAGCCATTTTAATCTAGATTAATCTAGATTAATTTCAAAATTACAGTGAGATTAATCTAGATTAAAAAAAAAATCTATGCCCACCACTAATTACTAACAATATCTGTAAACTAACAACTTGACTGTTATTTTAGGTCCTATATCATTAAAGGCAAATTACATTTTTTTTCTTTTTTATACAGGAAAATTACTTTTACAGTATTTTTTGTGTTATTTTAAATTGTTAAAAACTTTGTAAAATTACAAACAATATCTGTAAATTAACAACTTAACTATTATTTTAAGTATTATTCCATTAATGACAAATTACAGGAATTCTTTTTTTTTGCAGTATTTTTTCTGTTTTCTTAAATTACTTACACATTGACATAAAATTACAAAAACAATCTGTAATTAAATAATGTAGCTCATTAAGGTTTATGTCTATACTAACAATTTAATGTTCTTTTTGTACACCGTGTACCAAATTATTATGCAAATTGGATGTAATTGTCATAAACATAAAAAAAAAATTGTTTTTTCAATTAAACTCATGGATGGTATTGTGTGTCATGGCTCTTTGGATCACTGAAATGAATCTCAGACACCTGTGATAAATAGTTTGCCAAATGAGCCCAATTAAAGGAAAATTACTTATGAAAGGATGTTCCACATTATTAAGCAATATGGGAAAGAAAAAAGATCTCTCTGCTGCCGAAAAGTGTCAAATAGTACAATGCCTTGGACAAGGTATGAAAACATTAGATATTTCACAAAAACTTAAGTGTGATCATTGTACTGTGCAGATTTGTGGCTGATTCAGAGCACAGACTGGTTTGTTCAGGAAAAGGCAGAATGAGGACGGTTTCTGCCAGACAAATTCATCAGATTAAGAGAGCAGCTGCTAAAATGCCATTACAAAGTAGAAAACAGGTATTTGAAGCTGCTGGTGCCTCTGGAGTCCCGCGAACATCAAGGTGTAGGATCCTTCAGAGGCTTGCAGTTGAGCATAAACCTACTATTCGGCCACTCCTAATAATGCTCACAAGCAGAAATGGTTGCAGTGGGCCCAGACATACATGAAGACTAATTTTCAAACAGTCTTGTTTACTGATGAGTGTTGTGCATCTTTGGATGGTCCAGATGGATGGAATAGTGGATGGAACATGTCCCAACAAGGCTGCGACGTTAACAAGGAGGTGGCGTTTTGGGCCGGAATCATAGGGAGAGAGCTGGTAGGTTCCTTTAGGGTCCCTGAAGGTGTGAAAATGACCTCGGCAAAGTATGAAAATGAGAAACTCATTGTGTGGCCACCATCCTCCCCTGACCTCAACCAGATTGAGAACCTTTGGAGCATCCTCAAGCAAAAGATCTATTAGGTTGGGAAGCAGTTCACATCAAAACAGCAGCTCTGGGAGGCTATTCTGACATCCTGCAAACATATTCCATCAGAAACTCTCCAAAAACTCACAAGTTCAATGGATGCAAAAATTGTGATAGTGATATCAAAGAAGGGGTCCTATGTTAAGATGTAACTTGCCCTGTTAGGATGTTTTTGATTGAAATAGCTTTTGATTTCAGTAAATATGACCACCTAATGCTGCAAATTCAGAAAATGCCAATTTTCAGTTCTTTACAACCTATAAAATGTTTTAACTCTGTTGTGAATAATAATTTGGAACAGTGCATTTTCAGTTTTTTTATTTTTGAAATAAATACTGTTATCATTAGGAGGTTTGTTCAATAAAATTCAAATTATACCCTATGGTTGCTAACTTAAAAAATTATACTGACTGTCATTTGCATTGACTAATTATGAAAATCGGAGAAAGATATCATTTGCATAATAATTTGGAACACGGTGTAATTTGAAAGTAAATCTTATTAGTTTTTATTTAGGTGTATTTTACATTAAAACTCTGTAATTCTAAAAAAGTAGAATATGTATAAAATAGAAAATCAGTCTTAAAATCCACAAATCATGTAACCATGCAATAAAAATGTAATGTATTGCATTACATTTTTTTTATTTTTATAAAGAAAAAATTAACCAATAAAGAGTGAGTGTATAATTTATTTGCATTAGTCGTGTCAAAAAGCAATACCACAGTAGTCCAAATGACAATACGTTTGCAGTCCTCTCTGGTGGAATATACAGTAGGATGATAATTTAGTGTGGGAAGCAGTGCATAATTCAAGTTGTTAAATGCTGAAAAAGCTAATGACGCGCTTTCTTATTTAAATCACGCATTACCGGCTGAAAGTGAAACACGGCAAATTGCAATCTATGACGGTACTGGCGACAGCCAATGAGCGTTTGATTATCGCTGCCTTTGATTATTCTGGCCAATGACTAGTAGGGAGCCGTTTCCCGGTTAAATTTGAATATGCTGATCGGCTTCTGTTGCAGTCTGTTTCGGTCATTTCTCTAGCAACGGCTTTCACGTGGATTATTTTACGTCTGACTGTTTAATTCATATTTTGAGCGAGTTTTGGTTGTGGGATGAAGATTGAGAACAAACAAACGCGAATATGGACTTTTACCAGCAGCTAAAGATCATGCAAACTGCAAAAGGTAAGTACCTTTTACTATTATATAAAGTTCTGTTACGCTAGTTACATTAAGGTACTGAAGTGATATACTAATCGCGATTACATATCTTAGTATCCTACCAGTGTGTGTTACTGTGTTTTGTTAGTATTAACTAATACTGTTAGCTGCGGCTAGGCGCTAACGTTATATTTATGTCTTGCCGAGAATATATGTAGTGAAAGAAATCTGCAGCTCACTTGAATAGTCAAATACAGACAGTTTACTTAAGATGTAATTGACCTAAATACAGTCACTAATGTTTTGATTCAAGATTAACAAACCGGTTAGGTGTCAGTTACTGGATCTGTGCATTTTCTTCTTAAAGTTACAGCAGTATAATTAAGCCTAACGTTGCCAGTCGGTCTTAATTATAATCAAACAACAAAATACTAAAGAGAAAATCATTAAATGTACTTAACTTGCCTTTGTATTAGTCCTATTGTTTGTAACTACTTTGATCGTATGTTGAATGAAATACAATATTATAAATAACTATACTGTGATATATTACTATTGTGAAATAATATGGTCATATCGTGCACCCATGCTAGTTTTAAGATCAAACTCATAAAATGTGACAGAACTTCAAAATGAGTAACCTAAGAACACTGTTATGTGAACTCATCTGACAGAGAGAGGACCTGAAAGCATGATCATTGGACTCCATGGAGAAGAATACTATGTAAACCAGGATTTTGGATCAGCTGTGCAGATTTGGCATGGAGCCGGTGAGTACATTTTCGCAAGCCCATGTCTGTCAGTAAGTAGATAATGTCAAACAAATTAATTTTAATTTAATTGATTGCTTGTGTGTGTGTTTCCCCTTATGATCCAGAAGTTTTGGGAATGAAAATCTTCTAATCTTCAGAGGAAGTAAGTATTCATTTTACATTAAGACACACTAACATAAATTTATTTTTAAAGGAAAGTTCGTAGTATTTTTCTTCAGTTTTTGTTTTAAATTTGTTTTTGTTTTGTTTTTTACCCCCAGCTGATTCAGCTGATTCCTGGCCATTTGGAGGATGACTGCTCTTTATCTGGTGTGTCTGTCACTTCTGGTGCAGAGTCATGGACCTTTTGTTGTATGTTTTGGTTTCACTTATTCTCAAACTACATTAATTATCAGAGCTACAGTGGTGCCCAAAATTATTAGAACACTAGTATTTAAACTACCTTAACTAATGGTTTAAACTTATTTCATTTGCTATAGTGTGTCAGTATGAAATATCAGTTTACATTTCCAAGTGTTCATTTTGCCATTAATTATAATAATCAGTGACACAATAAGTATGAAAACAAACAGTGCTTCACACAGAGGTCTAATCTCATCATTTAAATCCAGAAGAACTGTGGCAACATCTCCAAGATGCTTAAAGAAACCTACCAGCAAAGCAGTACTGTTAAAAGTTTTAAGCACTTGTGTACAAATTCTGTAAAATGAGAATGTTGATAAAAATGTCATAAATGTTTTCTTTATCAATTAACTTCTTTTAACTAAATTAAATCAACATTTGGTGTGACCATCATCTTGTGTTTAAAGCAGCTTTTGCACTAGGTGCACTTGCGGATAGTTTTTCAGGTTTGCAGGTGGGTCTCTTGAAGCATCTTGGAGACGTTGCCACAGTTCTTCTAGATTTAATCTGTCTCAGTTTGTTCTATTTCTTAATGTCATTCTGTGCAGAATGGATGATGATAAGATCAGATCTCTGTTTGGAGCACTGGCTGTTGTCAAACAAAAATCTTACTGGATTATTACATTTAATGGCAAAATTAATGTTTAGAAATATAAAATAAATTACCCATTGAAACACTACAGCAAAAGATAGACATAACTGAATTAAAATCATTTTTAGCTGGTAAAAACACTAGTGTTCTAATAATTTTGGACACCACTGTATTTGGAGCCCATGGGAGTCAGTAGAATATTGTGGATTAAAATAAAATGATGTGGATGAAATAGAAATGCATTTTCAGTTAAATTTCACCTCGGAGCTCTGAATAACTGGTAATGAAAAATTCAATAATCTAAATTTACATCTGAAACTAATAAAATTGTTAATCTTGACAATTTTGTAGATGTATTGGTTTTGTATTTATTCAGTTTTAAAGGACTAGTTCAATTCTGAACTATTTCCTGCTGATAATTTACTCACCCCTGTGTCATTATAGATGCTTGTGTCTGTCTCTTTTTCTGTCAAAAAGGTTTTTGAGGAAAACATTCCAGGATTTTTCTCCATATTTAAATGGGAGCCAAGGGGTTGAAGGTCCAAATTTAATTGTCAATGCAGCTTCAAAGGGCTCTACATCATCCCACCCAAGGAATAAGGTTCACTGGGAACTTGTAAAGCCCTTTGAAAGCTGTATTGAAATTTTGAAACCTTTATCCTTGACCTTAATCCCACTGAAGTCCACTATATGGAGAAAAATCCTGAAATCTACTCCTCAAAAACTTTACTTTCTTTTTGACTTAAAGAAAGAAAGATATGAACATCTTGGATTACATGGGGGTGAGTGAATTATCAGGAAATATTTTCTAATAGTTTTAAGGTAAACATATATTTAATTAAATGTTTTAATGAAACTGTCCCGTGTTCTTTTAATTTAATTGTGCTGTATTTCTTAAAAAAATAGCTGAAATGTAAAATGTAAATTTTATATGGCATTTGCACAGACTTTGTATTGCAGACTGTTTTTTGTCTTTTAAATAAAAATGTTAATTGTCCACCTTGAGCATGCTTTGACACTTTATTGAAGGTTTTTTATTGTAATTATTTGGGGGGGTGCTGCCGGGGCGTCCGGGTGTGTGGCTAGGGCGAGGGGGCAGATTCCGGCACATCCCGGGGGGGCGTCTGGGGCGGCCTGGACCTCCTGGGCGTTGGCTGGCCCCCATGTGGATCCCGGGTGCAAACCCACTTTAAACCCCTTTGGGCAGGTGGGGACCAAATGGGTCTGTCATGAATTGCCCAATTAAGACCCACATAAGACCCTTACAGATCCCACTTAAAACCTACCTGGGCATCCACGGCGTGCCCCCATGTGGATCCTGGGTGCAAGCCCACTTTAAACGCCTACAGACTGGTGGGCCCCGAATGGGTCTGACATGTATTGCCCGGTTAAGACCCACATAAGACCCTTACAGATCCCACTTAAAACCCATCTGGGCATCCACGGCTGGCCCCCATGTGGATTCCGGGTGGAAGCCCACTTTAAACCCCTACAGACTGGTGGGCCCCAAATGGGTCTGACATGTATTGCCCGGTTAAGACCCACATAAGACCCTTACAGATCCCACTTAAAACCCATCTGGGCATCCACGGCTGGCCCCCATGTGGATTCCGGGTGCAAGCCCACTTTAAACCCCTACAAACTGGTGGGCCCCAAATGGGTCTGACATGTATTGCCCAGTTAAGACCCACATAAGACCCTTACAGATCCCACTTAAAACCCATCTGGGCATCCACGGCTGGCCCCCATGTAGATCCCGGGTGCAAGCCCACTTTAAACCCCTACAGACTTTTGGGCCCCAAATGGGTCTGACATGTATTGCCCAGTTAAGATCCACATAAGACCCTTACAGATACCACTTAAAACCCATCTGGGCATCCACGGCTGGCCCCCATGTGGATCCCGGGTACAAACCCACTCTTTGGGCAGGTGGGGCCCAAATGGGTTTGGCATGAATTGCCCAATTAAGACCCATGCAGTACCCTTACAGGTCCCACTTAGTAAGTCTGGGCTTCCACGGCTGGCCCCAATGTAAATCCCGGGTGCAAGCCCATAATGGGGCCCACATTTGCCGCCCATGAAGCCCTCATCTGGGCCCCACATGTCATTGCTGGCTGGGCGATTATTCCATCGAGTTTCGCACCCTGGCGGCAGAGTGTCGATGGAACGAGGAGGCGCAGTGGGACATGTTCCTGCATGGGCTGGCTGACCGCGTACAACAGGAGATCTACGCCCTGGATTTACCCGCAGATCTCAACAGCCTGATCGATCTGGCACTGCGGGTGGACGCTCGACTCTCCCGAGCCGAGCGGCGGTGGTTACCCGCTCGGCTTCCCCCTGGGGAGGGATTACCATCTCGAGCCAGCGGCAGAGACGCAGTCAGCCCCGCCGACGATCACGAGCCCATGCAGGTGGGTCGGGCTCGGCTTACTCGAGAGGAGAGGGAGAGGCGGAGATCCCAAGGCCTCTGCCTGTAATGTGGGGCGGCGGGGCATTTTGCCGTTAGCTGTCCGGTTAAAGGGGCCAGCCCGGCAGTAAAAGTGAGGCTACTGTCGGGTGGGATCTCCGCTACCAAGACCTCGGCCAGTTCTACCTCCACCCTCCTTTCGGTTAGGCTCAGATGGCATCATCACGACACCATCTGCACTGCACTGCTGGATTCGGGGGCAGAAGGTAACTTTATGGATTTTTCGTTTGCACGTCTTCACCATGTTCCCCTCCTTCCCCTCAGCAGTTCCATCGCCGTCCACGCACTCAATGGTCAGAACCTCCCCACCATCACCACCATCACGGAACCTGTTACTCTCACGGTATCCGGCAACCACCGTGAGAGTATTTCATTCTACATCTTGGACTCCCCTCATGCACCTGTGGTTTTAGGACACCCCTGGCTCATCAGACACAACCCACGGATTGATTGGCAGCTGAAGTCGGTGTCAGGATGGAGCATTAAGTGTCATGAGTCTTGTCTTGTGTCTGCTTGTCCAACTGTGTCTGATTCTGTGTTGCAGGAAAAGGCGACAGATCTGTGTAACGTGCCCGCGGAGTACCTCGACCTGAAGGAAGTGTTCAGTAAGTCTAGGGCTGCTTCTCTCCCTCCTCATCGTCCCTATGACTGTGCTATAGACTTACTGCCAGGTACGTCTCCGCCTAAGGGCAAATTATATTCACTTTCGGTTCCAGAAAGAGAGGCTATGGAGAAATACATTTCTGATTCTCTAGCAGCCGGGTTCATTCGACCCTCCTCTTCACCAGCGGGGGCGGGGTTCTTTTTTGTGGGGAAGAAGGACGGGTCTCTGCGACCTTGTATTGATTACCGGGGGCTGAACAATATCACGGTAAAGAATACCTACCCTTTGCCGTTGATATCTTCAGCTTTCGAGAGGTTGCAGGGAGCGTCTGTCTTCACGAAATTGGATTTAAGAAATGCTTATCATTTGGTCCGCATTAGGAGGGGAGATGAATGGAAGACCGCCTTTAATACCCCCAGGGGGCACTTTGAATACTTGGTCATGCCCTTCGGCTTGTCCAACTCCCCAGGGGTCTTTCAGGCACTGGTCAATGATGTGTTGAGAGACATGGTTGATCACTTCATATATGTCTACCTGGACGACATATTGATTTTTTCTTCTTCTCTCCAGGAACACGTTCAACACGTCAGACGAGTGCTTCAGAGGCTGTTAGAGAATGGGCTTTTTGTCAAGGCGGAGAAATGCGATTTTCATGCACAGTCTGTTCCTTTTCTAGGTTACATCGTGTCGGCCGAGGGGATGCGCATGGATCCCGAGAAGATCAAGGCTGTGGTGGATTGGCCAAGCCCAGATTCCCGTAAGGCCCTGCAGAGGTTCCTGGGCTTCGCCAATTTTTACCGGCGTTTTATTCGCAATTTCAGCCAACTAGCCGCGCCTCTGACTACTTTGACCTCCCCCAGAACGATGTTCAGGTGGTCAGACACAGCGGAAGCTGCGTTTGCCAACCTCAAGGGCCGCTTTGTTTCAGCCCCCATTCTAGTCACCCCTGATCCATCACGTCAGTTCGTGGTGGAGGTCGACGCGTCAGAGGTGGGGGTAGGTGCGGTGCTTTCCCAGCGCTCACCCTCGGACAACAAGATGCATCCTTGCGCATATTTTTCACATCGTATGTCGTCAGCCGAATCAAATTATGATATTGGTAATAGAGAGCTGTTGGCAGTCAAACTTGCATTGGAAGAATGGCGTCACTGGTTGGAAGGGTCGGGGGTACCTTTTACCGTTTGGACTGACCATAAGAATCTAGAATACATTAGAACTGCCAAACGACTGAACTCTAGGCAGGCTAGGTGGGCACTTTTTTCGGACGTTTTGACTTTACTCTTTCGTACCGCCCAGGTTCAAAAAATGTCAAACCCGATTCTTTATCTCGTATTTTCGACCACTCCGATCGCCCGTCCACTCCCGAGAGTATTTTTCCCGAGACACTTATTGTCTCTACTCTCAATTGGGAGGTCGAATCGAAGGTTAAGACAGCCTTACATGGGGTAACGCCTCCGGTCGGTTGCCCACCTAACCGTTTGTTTGTGCCAGAGGGTTTACGGTCCGAAGTTATCCAGTGGGGACATTGTTCCAATGTGGCGTGTCATCCAGGGGTTAGTCGCACCTTACATTTGGTCAAACAAAGATTTTGGTGGCCACGTATGGCTCGTGATGTCCGCAGTTTTGTTTTGGCTTGCTCAGTTTGTGCCACTGGTAAGACTTCTAACAGACCCCCAGACGGGCTCCTACAACCGCTGCCAATCCCTTCGAGACCCTGGTCCCACATCGCGCTAGATTTTGTCACCGCCCTCCCACCCTCTCAGGGTAACACGGTTGTTTTGACCGTGGTGGACCGGTTCTCAAAGGCAGTTCATTTCATTCCCTTGCCCAAATTACCCTCAGCCAAGGAGACAGCGTTGGCAGTCGTGGACCACGTCTTCCGGTTACATGGCCTCCTGACAGACGTGGTCTCCGACAGAGGACCCCAGTTTGTGTCCAAATTTTGGCGAGAGTTTTGTAAGCTTCTGGGGGCTACTGTTAGTCTCTCTTCGGGGTTCCATCCTCAAAGCAATGGTCAAACTGAGAGAGCCAACCAAGATTTGGAGAGAACGTTACGATGTATGGTCGCCAGAAATCCTGCCTCTTGGAGCCAACAGCTTTCGATGGTGGAGTACGCCCACAATTCATTACCAGTATCATCTACGGGCCTATCTCCATTTGAATGTAGTATAGGGTACCAGCCACCAATTTTTCCCAGTCTGGAATCCGAAGTCGCGGTCCCCTCCGCCCACGCCTTTGTCCAGAGGTGCCATCGCACTTGGACCAGAGCCCGCGAGACTCTGGTCCAAGTGGGAGCGCGCACCAAGGCTAAAGCCGATCGCCACCGGTCTAAGCCTCCCGTATACGTCGTCGGTTCTAAAGTGTGGCTTTCTACCAAAGACATTCCTCTGCGTTCCGTCTCGAATAAGCTTGCTCCCAAATTTATTGGCCCATTTCCTGTCACCAAGATCATTAGTCCGGTGGCAGTCCGCCTCAAACTTCCTCCAGTGTACAGGAGAATTCATCCCGTGTTTCATGTGTCCAAGATTAAACCCGTTTTTTTTGCACGAATTAATCCGCCAGTTCCGGTTCCCCCACCGCCGCGACTCGTAGACGGGGAACCAACCTATTCGGTCAACCGTATTCTGGACTCTAGACGGAGGGGACGCGGATTTCAGTACTTGGTGGACTGGGAAGGTTACGGTCCGGAGGAGAGAAGTTGGGTGCCTGCCAGAGACATCCTGGATCACTCTCTTATTGATGAATTTAATCAACAGGTCAAGGAGGCTGGGAACGTCAGGGGACGTTCCTAGAGGAGGGGGTACTGTCACGGTACATGCATCTGTTGTGTTTTCCTTGTCATGTGATTATGTGGTTGTCTGTGTTGTTACGTCATGCTCATCTGCGCGGCTGCCAATCAGTCCCCCACAGGTGTTTCACATTATCCCCGGCTATTTATACTCATCTCATTTTCACCTCCTCTGTCGATAGTTCATTCTGGATTCGGATCACTGTGGATTGTCTTGGTTGTCTCGTCACCTATTTCGTCGTTGTTGTTTGTATCTGGATTGTTTATCACTGGATCTTCACGCCACGTCTACACCAGCCATCGAGCCCCTGCGTCGCCCAGCCGAGAGTCATCACTGCACCGGAGTATTTGTTCATTGTGTTTGTCTTCAAATAAACGTTTGTCTTATCACTGCATTTGCTTCCTCCACTCATTATTATCGTCACAGTCAGAGTCAATAAAATGAATAGTCTATACTGTAGTTATACTGCACGACAAGTCGATCTTGACAAGTAGCTGTAAGGTTATAAAAAGATCCTTGATTAACGCTTTACCCTCTCCGGTTATAGTGTGCTAACCCTGACATCCCAACAGCATTCTAACAATATTATGTTCTAAAGGATTTCATCCCATTTCAAAAGTACAACATAGAAAATCATTGTGTGGTGATCAATTTTGATATTGTGGTGGGCCGCCACAAATTAGTCAATGTATGGGAAACACTGTAGTTAACGTTAACAAGTTCAGTCACGTCAGTTTCTTGATTATAATGTAGCATGATAACGTTAGCTACTTACCCTCATAGTTGTCAATATAGCTGCCGATGTACATTTTAAATCCCTTCTCCCGCTTGCTGTTGGGAGCGGCACATGATGTTTTTACGAGTCGGTCAATGTCATTTACCGTGAGATGGGGTAATTCCTGAAGACAACGGCTGCGTCCGAAATCGCCTACTTCTCTACTAAATAGTAGGGAAAAGCAGTAGGCAAGCGAATAAGTATGTCCGAATCCTTAGAATTTATAAAAGAGTAGGCGAGAATTAGTAGGCGAATGCACTAATTCTCGCAAGATTCGGGCGTACGTCTACTTAAAATGCGTCCGAATATGCCTACTTATCTACTATATAGTAGGAAAAAAGAGTACGTGAAGAAATAAGTACGTCCGAAACCTCAGTATTCACAAAAGAGTAGGCGAGAAATCCCCGGATGTCCTACTGCTTCAGCCCAGATTCTGAAGCCTTCATCGGTGGATACTTTTCAATCCCAGCAGTCCACAGGAGGCCAAAACATCATCATCGAACGTGATTGAGAACCGCAACGAGGGTGTTTACAAATGTGAGTATTACAACCAAAACACGGTTCCCTGTCTTAAAAATCATATTTCCTGAGCTACTTTATCGTAAACTGTTGATTTGCATAAGGTGCCAAGGTGTTATACAGTATAATGTAATTTCGTTGTTAAAACATGTTTTATGACGTATAGCGAACATTAAGGTTCAGGTAGTAGCACACGCACGTTTTCGAAAGCGGATTTACATAAAACATATACATTTTAAAGATGTTTAATAAATGTCTATTTAACAAATGACAGGAAAATGTTCTAGACTAGAGCACCACACAACACGAAACATCTGAGTGAGTGATGGACGTTATGTGAGAGTTCGCTGTCACTGCTTTACATTAACACTAGAATTACTGACTTTTTTATTTTTTGATGAAAGTCCTGAGGTGTGAATCACCCCTGCTGAGATTTTCACACTTCTTCAGCTCGATTGTCCTCCTGCTTTTGTTGTGCAAACACACCCATTTACCTGTGAGGCCTGGCACATTGGCATTTTTTTACTCAGTGTAACTCAAGGCAGGCCAAACCTCTGTGTGACATGGAAACCTTCAAAAATGCCTGCCATATCTATAAAAAATATTCAACACATTGACTGACCTGCAAATATTAAAGACACATATTCACATTATATGGGAACACAACTGTTTTATTTATAAAAAAAATGTGTGCAAACATGTTCGTACACATACAGAATTATAACACATCACTGAATTATAACACCAAAAGCAAATTTTCTTTTTGTGTGATCGCTCCAGCTTTCATATGCTCTGTCCTCTGCCTGTTCATGTAAAAAAATAGCAAAAAAAAAAAACAAAAAAACAACAACCATAAAAAAAGCTGCCCCTCAGTTCCTGGTTCACCTCTGATCTGTCTATATTAGTCCCACAAGTGGAAAATCTGCATTGTCACTGCAGAAATGTGGACAGTGCAACTCAGAGGGCAATCAGAGGGCAATTGGCACTTTTTGCAGTGTTCCAATGACATCGCAAATGATGATAGGCCAATACTGTAATCAAGGGGCAACCAATTTCAATGGGAGGGCAATTGGCACTTTGGCAGCATTCCATTGCCATGGCATTGATGGCAGTATGGCAGACACTGTACCGCAAATAGGCCGGCTTTTCACAACATATGAATGCTGTAGAGGTGGCCAAAAGGTGTGATTCTATCTATTGTGACTGTGTATGTAAGGGAGTGGCAAAAGCTGACCGACTCAGGTGGGAGATTCATTTCTTCTTCGCATTTTTGAGAACACACATCAGGATGGACTCCGTATCACTGCCATGCAGGAAGAACCTCTCCGCACAACAGGCTTTGGCCTGGCTTCAGGAAATGGACGAAGCTGACTCTGATGGAGGAGAGATTTCATTTGTCCAGCAGGCCTCTGACTCCTCCTCAGAAGAATCAGAAAAGGAGACGGAACAAAACCACAACACGCCTCCACGGAAGATGCGCCGTAGTACTGGGAAGCCCTGTAAGACTCAGACGGCAAAAGACGGCACTGTGTGGGCAGAGGAGGACATTGGAATACCCAGCGCAGTAGCAAATCACTCATGCTTCACTGCGCAAGCTGGACCCACAGAGTCTGCTAAGGTTTGTCATTACCATAGTACATATGATATTTATATAAACCCATTTAGAGTGAGGTTCATGTAAATTTACCATTCTCTATTTGTTTATCTTCCGACAGCATAAAATTACAAGCGTGCTCCAAAGCTTCCTTTGTCTGTTAGACGTGGGAATGCTGCAGACCATCAGGGAGTGCACTGTCCACCAAGCCCGCAGAACAGAGCCAGACTGGAATTTGGCAATTCATGAACTGATGGCATTCATTTCAATTCTGTTTGTAAGAGCAATCATGTGTCCCGTTGGTGCCATTGTGGATTGCTGGTCAGAAAGCTTTCTGGTGCCTGTAATCAAAGAGACAATGCCCCGAGATAGATTCATTTCAATTATGCAACACCTTCGATTTGATGACAAGGACACGCGGGCAGAACGGGTGAAGACAGACAAATTTGCTGCGATCTCCGACATCTGGACACGCTTCAACAAGAACTGTGCTGAGAGTTTCACTCCAGGAGAACACATGACCATAGATGAACAGCTGTTCCCTACCAAGGTACGTTGTCCATTCACACAGTATATTGCAACCAAGCCAGACAAATTTGGGATCAAGAAATTTGGGATCAAGTTCTGGATGGCCACGGATTTGGAGACCAAATATGTTTGCAAGGCATCTCCTTACTTGGGAAAGGACCCCAGTCGTCAGAAGGGAGAGAGGCTGGCAGAGAATGTGGTCATGAATCTGATGGAGCCATTTTTGGATAAAGGGAGAAATGTCACAACGGACAATTTCTTTACTTCACTGTCACTGGCGCACAGACTGCTGCAGCGTCAAACAACGCTACTGGGCACGATGAATAAAGTCCGACGTGAACTTCCTCAACTAGCAAAAGACACTGCACAGCGAGAGGTATTCTCCACTTCAGTGCTTAGAAGTGGCAGTGTCTCCTTGACAATTTATGCCCCTAAAAAAAAGAAGACTGTGTGTGTTCTAAGTTCCATGCACCAAAACGTGACGATCGGTGATGGCAGAAAGAGGAAACCCAACACGATAACAGACTATAACCACATGAAGGTATGTGAATTTGTGTATAATTTTACACCAGTACTACAATGTTTTCTGATGTGTACTATACAGACCTATAGAAAAAAGCACATATACTCATGACTCTCTCTCTCTCTCTCTTCTTTTACAGTGTGGTGTAGACGTGTTGGACCAAATGGCACGGATGTATTCGGTAAGAGCAGCAACACGCAGGTGGCCAGTAGCAGTTTTTTACAATATGCTGGACCTAGCGGCGGTGAATGCCTACATTTTGTACAAGGCATGTACTGGGTGGACAGGCAAAAGAAGATTGTTTCTGAGTCTTCTAGCAAAGGAACTTCGTTGCCGATTCATGCAACAGAAGGAAATATTGGCACAGAGGCAGGCTGCTGAAGCTGCTGTGCCAGGGACTGTACAGACAACACAGTGCCAGGTGCAAGAGAGCTGCAACAGGAATCGCAGCAGGTATTCCTGTGCAACATGTAAAAAATTCACCTGTGCCAAATGCAGGGACAATGGACACTGGGTCTGCAAACTCTGCAAAGTTTGAAACACTTATATAAAATAAATATGTATGTATAAAAAAAAAGTATGTACATATGTATAAAAATAAAACAGACTTGTGTATCCATATATTGTGAATGTGTGTCTTTTGTATAAATACGTCAGGCAATTCTAAAGGTTTGTTACACACAGAGGTTTGGCCTGCCTTGGATCTGAGTTACTCTGAGTAAAAAAATGCAAATGTGCCAGGCCTCACAGGTAATGGGTGTATTTGCACAACAAAAGCAGGAGGACAAAAGGCCTGTGGAAATCTCAGCAGGGTGCTTGTAGGTGTTAGGTCCAGGGATTTTATGCAAATTTGCGCAGGTTTAGTAAATCTAGTAATCAGGGCTCTCAAGTCTCACGCATTCACCGTGAGACTCACGCATTTCAACCAGTTCACACGCTCTCACGCCACACCTTGTATTTCTCACGCTGAAAAGTAAGGGATAACTTGTCCCGCTATATGGTGTTAATGGACGAGGTGCAGGCTTTGCAGAGAGAAGTAATCTGCCAAGCTCATAGCTGTCTTGAGAGTTAAATGGCACCTACCAGCCAAAAAATTAGAATTTGCTGTTTTCTGGTATATTACGTGATCCCGCTACAATCACGATCGTCACTAGGCAACGTAGACGCGTACAAACGAGACAAGGCCAGCGGTGGAATCGTTGCGGGGCTGCGGCTTTCTCTCGCAGTGGAAGCGTTTAGTACAGTTGAGGAGGTGGTCACGTTGCGGTTTCAGAGCAGACGTTGCCATTTGTATTTACTAGAAACTAAATAAATGCAGCATTTTTCATATTTATTTTTATTTATTTATTTATTTTTTCCATTTTATGATTCCTAGACAAAATCACTTGACTGTGATCAAAGATAGTGAGAACTGATGTTGGGGATTACAGCCAAATTTGTGCAAAATTATTAGTTCTTCAACAGCTTTAACTAATTGTGGGCCTGAAATTAAGGAAAAGACAAGATAATTGGTAAATCTGCTAAAAAAGACAGACAAATTCATCCAAATAAAATAAATTGTTCATATATTTCAAAACACAAATGAATCTAATTGTTGGGAAGGTTATTTTGGAAATAGGCTGTAATAGGCTACAGATTAAATTTCCCTATTTAAAATGTAATTTAAAAGTAGTGTAGGCTAACTATTTCAATTGCTTTAGAGGTAATGTAACATTACATTTGATTACTACATTTCTAAGGAATGTTTTTTCAACTGTTAATCCTTTTGAAAACTTTTTAAGCAGGCAGGTTTACCTTACAGTAGCACTCAACACTAATTACTGTCAATTTGACAAAATCCTTCATCACTTGAATTAAGATTATAATAATTTAATTTTAAAACACAGCCACCACAAAATCTTTAGCACCTCTGTCTAACTCCTGAAACATTGGTGTCTCTTATTTTAAAGCAGTCAATGCCATTTGGGAAATAAATCAAAATATTTACATGTAACCCACTTTGTAATTAAACATTTTTAAAAGTAACTGTAATTTAACTATATCTGTTATTTCTCAGTAACTGTAACAGATTAGTTAAATGTCATTTATAATTAAATTACATAATTCAGTTACATGTAACTAATTACTCTAGCTAAGTTCAAGCCCCTACCACTGTCATCAAGGCATCAAAGTGTGCAATAAACACTTGAAATACAAAATGACATTAGTAAGCTGAAATATACCTTCTCTCTTTCACAAACACACACACACACACACACACACACACACACACACACGCGCGCGCACACATGTTGGGTTTACATGTTTTATGGGGACATTCCATAGACGTAATGGTCTTTATACTGTACAAACCGTACTTTCTATGGCCCTACACCTAAACCTAGCCCTCACAGGAGATTGTGCACACTTTTACTTCCTCAAAAACACTCATTGTGCATGATTTATAAACCTGTTTCCTCATGGGGACCTGAGAAATGTCCCCACAAGGTCAAAATCTACTGGTATTCCTATCCTTGTGGGGACATTTGGTCCCCACAACGTGATGAATACCAGGTGCACACACACACACACACACACACACACACACACACAGATTGACATACATGCTATGAGCAAGTTCTGCAATCCTCCTGTATGTTTACAGTATGTGCATTGAGCACTGATGTTTAGTTTGCTCGTTTGGGGCCAAATTTCTTTTTTTACTTTTGATACATGAATTTGACTTATCAGATCTACCAGTAGTTATATTTTTTTATTTTGTGCAGGTTAATTATGAACAATAGATAGTTGAACTTTTAAGAGAGAATTGCGTGGGGCCGAGGGGCCGCTGCTGCAAATATTTGAGTGGCTCCTCCCCTAACAGATAAATCTCACTCCAAACTTTTTCCAAAACTTGAGAGCCCTGCATTAATGTAAGTAATGTAAATAAACACATGTACTTATAGTAGGCCTAACTGAACTTCAAATTCATTTCAAACAGAGCTATACCAGAACTTTTCTGATTCTTGATTTATGTGACTTTGTTGCAGATCTTTTACGGTGGAGCAGGACCTGAAAGGAAAGGTGACTGCAGCATTTGTGGGGAAAAGTAAAATCCGAAACTTAATGTAAAGATTGATCATTTTGTAACTTCCAATACAGAGATCTAATGACATTGTCCTGTTAAAATTAAAGCTTTTGTATTATATTTGTGCATCTTTGTATGATCTGAAATGTCTGCAGACTGGTGTGTGCAGTGAGAAAGGAGAAATCCACAGCAGCATCCTGGAAATGAGACGCTCCATCACTCCACCTGCCCTTTGCCTCATCTGGACCAGATGTTGCTGTGATCTCTTCATCCTCAGTAGAAAAAGACTAAATAATAAATGTATAAATAATAAATTTAAATAAAGCTTTGTTCCATGTGTATTTATTTATGTTCATGGTTACTTTTATTATTTTACTAATTTATTCATGTTTCCTGATGTTGTCAGTAAATAAAATATAACATTTTCATAAGCGTATGCATTTATTCATTACTTCATTGAAAAAAACAACAACATTATGCTTGTTTAACTAAAAATATCATTAATTATTAGTCAGCATTTATCATTATTATTGTTGGTACGTGTTGGAGTGGGCTAGCAATGCATTCTAAAGTTATTTTAATTTCTAGGCAAGGCAAGGCAAGGCAAGTTTATTTATATAGCATATTTCATACACAATGGTAATTCAAAGTGCTGTACATAAAAAGGAATTAAAATCACAATAGCATAAAAATTTAAAATAATAATCACAACAATAAAAACAAAATTAAGAACATTTAAGATGATTTAAAAAAAAAAAAAAGAAGAAAAAAAAAGAAAAAAGAAAATGATTTCAAATTAATTAATACAGTAAAATGATTATACATAAAATAATGCAAACTGTTCAGACGTAGCACAGTGCTCATTCAATAAATGCACAACTGAACAGGTGAGTTTTGAGTCTGCATTTAAATGTGGCTAATGTATTAGCACATCTGATCTCTTCTGGAAGCTGATTCCAACTGCGGGCGGCATAATAGCTAAAAGCAGATTCCCCTTGTTTTGTGTGAACCCTTGATATTACTAACTGACTCGATCCTAGTGATCTGAGTTGTCTGTTAGGTTTATATTCAGTGAGCATATCTGCAATGTATGTAGGTCCTAGGCCATTGAGTGCTTTATAAACAAGTAAAAGTACTTTAAAATCTATCCTAAACATAACTGGTAGCCAGTGTAAGGACCTGAGGACTGGTGTAATATGCTCTGATTTTTTGGTTCTAGTCAGAATCCTGGCAGCAGCGTTCTGTATGAGCTGCAGCTGTCTAATGGTCTTCTTGGGAAGGCCAGTGAGGAGACCATTACAATAGTCCACCCTGCTGGTGATAAAGGCATGAACAAGTTTCTCCAAATCTTGACGGGAAACAAAACATCTAATTCTTGCAATGTTTTTAAGATGATAGTATGCTGATTTAGTTACTGCTTTAACATGACTACTGAAACTGAGGTCTGACTCCAGAATCACACCCAGATTCTTGACTTGATTTTTTGTTTTTTGACCCCTAGTGTCAAGGTACGCATTTACCTTATGAACTTCATCTTTGTTTCCAAATGCAATGACTTCCGTTTTCTCCTTGTTTAACTGTAAAAAGTTTTGGCACATCCAACTGTTAATTTCATCAATGCATTGGCAGAGAGAGTCAATGGGGCTGTAGTCATTTGGCGATAAGGCTAGGTAAATCTGGGTATCATCTGCATAGCTGTGATATGCTATTTGGTTCTTTCTCATTATTTGACTTAGTGGGAGCATATACAGGCTAAACAGCAGCGGCGCTAGAATTGAGCCTTGTGGGACTCCGCATGTCATGGACGTCCACTTAGACTTATGTTCTCCTATACTCACATAATAGCCTCTCCCTTCTAAGTATGACCTGAACCATTTGAGAACCATCCCAGAAAGCCCGACCCAGTTTTCCAGTCTATCTAAAAGAATGTTATGATCGACAGTGTCGAACGCAGCACTGAGATCTAGTAATACCAGCACTGATATTTTGCCAGAATCAGAATTTAGGCGAATATCATTTATTATCTTTATGAGCGCTGTCTCTGTGCTATGATGTTGTCTGAAGCCAGATTGGAAATGGTCCAGGTATCCATTTGAGTTTATGTAGTGATTCAGCTGATTGAAAACAACCTTTTCAATAATCTTGCTTATGAAAGGAAGATTTGAAATTGGTCTATAGTTGCTCAATATGGTGTTATCAAGATTTTTCTTTTTCAGAAGGGGCTTAACGGCTGCAGTTTTCAGGGAGTTTGGAAAAGTCCCAGAAAGAAGTGAGGTGTTCACCACTTTTAAAAGATCTGCTTCTAGACAGCTAAGCACACTTTTGAAAAAAGATGTGGGAAGTGTGTCGAGGTGGCAGGTTGACGATTTGAGGTGCTTTACTGTTTCTTCCAAAATGTTGCTATCGATTTCTTCAAAAGTCGACATAATGACTTCTTTTTGAAATTGCGGTCGAATCTGTCTGACCTCTGCATAACTTGAGGGTGTGCTAATTGTCTTTCTGATATTATTGATCTTCTCAGAAAAGAAGGAAGCAAACTCATCGCACTTGCTGTCAGAGAGCAGTTCACTAGGGATCTGACTAGGGGGGTTTGTTAGTCTCTCAACGGTAGCAAAAAGAGTGCGAGTGTTGTTTAAGTTGCTGTTTATAAGGTTTGAGAAGAATGTTTGTCTAGCTTTACCTAGTTCAACATTGAAAGCATGAAGGCTGTCTTTATAGATGCTATAGTGAATTTCAAGTTTTGTCTTCCGCCACATCCGCTCAGCTTTTCTGCATTGTCTTTTTATTATCTGTACTGCTGTTGATTTTCTCCACGGTGATTTCTGTCTTCCGGTCATCTGTCTGACCTTCACAGGTGCAATGTCATCAATGACATTCTTAACTTTTGAGTTAAAGGAGTCCAGGAGAAAATCAACAGAGTCTGCAGAAATGCTTGGCATTGAAGATATAGCCTTCATAAATAGCACACGAGTGTTATCGTTAATGCATCTCTTCCTGACAGAGACAGATCTAGATTCAGTGGTAGCAGAGATCAATATATCAAAGAAAATACAGAAGTGATCAGATAGTGCTACATCCTTGATAACAGTGGATGAAATGTTTAGACCCTTACTGATGAGTAAATCAAGAGTGTGTCCACGATTGTGTGTAGGCCCATGCACATGCTGAATCAGGTCAAACGTGTTCAAAACTGTTATAATTTCTTTTGTAGTTTTGCTTTCTGCATTGTCTATGTGAACATTAAAATCCCCTGCAATAGCAAAACAGTCAAACTCTGAACAAATCATTGATAGCAGTTCTGTGAACTCTTCAACAAAGGCTGGAGAGTATTTTGGGGGCCTGTAAATAATAATAAACAGAATGCGAGCACCTTTCAGCAGAATCCCTAGATATTCAAAAGACAAGTACTGACCAAATGACACTTGTTTGCATTCATAGACATCTTTAAATAGGGCAGCTACGCCACCTCCCCTTTTGCCAGCTCTGCAGACATTCATGAAAATAAATCTGGGAGGGGCTACTTCATTGAGGACTGTTGCATAAGAGCTGTCTTCTAACCATGTTTCATTTAAAAACATAAAATCCAGGTTGTTTGTGGTTATAAAATCATTGATCAGAAGTGATTTATTTTTTAGTGAGCGAACATTTAAAAATGCTAGCTTGATGGCATCACTTTTTGTCTCTAGAGCAATCTTAGTTTGATGCCTAATAAGCCTCAGATTAGATGTGTGAACTGTACGATTTGAGAGGGCCTTAGACTTTCTATCACATATTAAAACAGAAATAGGGAAAGCTACAGGCACACTGGGTTCCCGCTTGTTTTGTAAACATTCCTGATTGTTGCTGTTACCGTAGCGGGGACCCGACACATATCACTGAGAGCTGTTATCAGTTGTTTTTGGTTCACTCACAGCAGATGCAGGAGGGTTTGAGCCCTGGCGTTGTGGCAGCGGCCGGAGAGCTCTCACAGGAGGAGGAGGGTGAGCTGGGCCCACAGGCTTTGGTGGTTGTGGCGCCTGCCGTTTTTTAGTTGATAACTGGGGGCTTGCAGCAAAAGAGTGGGAGAGTCTGGTTCCAGCATATACCAGTTCCTCCATTTTCTGTGAGAAGCTTAGAAGTGGAGATGCTGGAGAGAGGGATAATGTGTCTGGTGAATGGAGCTCTGGCTCTGGAGTTTCCGGTGGCTGGAAAATGTTGTTGTCCTGGCTTCTCTGACTGTTTACCAGAAAGACGTCCTTCGGTGTTGAGTCTGTCTGTGATAAGCTCTGTGCGCAGGGCTCAGCCAGGAAAGTGTCCATAAGCAGTGCTTGTTGTGACTGCGTGGCGTTGTCAGTGTCCTTGTTGGTTGTGTTGGCCACATGATGACTCTGAAGCTGATAAGATGTCCTGTCGTCACTTTCTCCAAGTGTGTGTGTGCCATTCATGTTGGGTAGACTCACACATTCTACTGAGGGATGCCGGAGTGAAAAATAGATATTGTCCTTAAGCACTCTCGCACCAAGTTTGTTTGGGTGAAGGCCGTCCAGTTTGAACAGTTGTCTATGGCCCCAGAAAAGGTTGAAGTTGTCAATGAAGTTGACTCCTTTTAGACTGCAGGTTCTTTGTAGCCAGGTATTCAGTCCAAGCAACCGTGAAAAACATGTTAGTTCCCCTTGCTGGGAGTGGACCACTGATGAACGACTGAATTTCAAGTCTTTGAAGTGTTTCAATGAGTTCACCGAAATCCTTCTTTAGGAGTTCTGACTGCTCTTTCCGAATATCATTCTTTCCCACATGGATGATGATTCGATTTGCAGTCTTGTGCTTCATTAGAATGTTCGGAAGTTCTTTGTTCACATCAGAGACGGTTGCTTGAGGACAGCAGCATGTAGTTGTAGTTCTGCTACTGATAATTCTGATAATGGAGTCACCCACTATGAGAGTCCTGGGCTCAGCTGCGCTCTGAGCTGAGTGCCGCTGTCTGCTCGACCTTGCGCGCCTGTTTATAGCAATGTTAGGAGTTGGCTGACATGATACATGTTCAGTCACATTTGGGGATTCCTCACCCACATTCATTAATGCATCAAATCTGTTTTCTAGCTGTATAGGGGGTGGTAAAACAACAGTTTTTGCAAGCCTTGTCGTGGCCATATCTGGGGTAGAGGCTGATACCGCAGCAATACGAGATACTCTTGATAGTCTGATGTCTCGAGTGCCTTTGGGTCTCGCTCCCTGTTTTTGCCATCGATTTGTGTGTCGATCAGTTTTGGCTTGTTCCTCTACATTTCTAAACTGTCGATATTGACTAGATTCACAGGACTCACCGGCTGTATGCTGAGGGGGTCCGTGATGATGATCTTCTGTGTGTTCCGCCTGTTTTGGAAGTCCAGCAAGTAACTTTGTTTCTAAAATCACAATCCTTTGTAGAAGTCTGTGGCAGTTTGTGCAGCAAGTAGATTCCAGAAGAGGCATTTTCTTTCTTGTCTGTTGAAAGTAGGCAGCTGTGTTTTCCCGTCTCCGGAATGTAAACTGCTGGCAGTGGGAGGCAAAAAGTCTCCTTTTTTCGTGATATTTGTATCAAAAATGTGTTGTATGAGCACTGTGCTCATCTGCTGAAGTTAAATATTTGAAAAATCGGAGAAAAGTTCAAAAGCAGGGAGCAAAGCGCGGAGCAGTAAGCAAAAGCGTCCGAACAGTAGCAAAGCCGGAAGCAGATCAACGTCTCTTTTGTGCAGATGTTGCAAACATAGAGGAAAGCGTACTAGGTAGGGTTGTCATGTTACTGATGCCATGAGGTGTCGCTGTCGCTCTAATTTTTGTTTTATTATTACTGCAGAATTTATAATTCCATACAAACTCAGGTAAAGACTTAAGTATCTTTAACGAAGAACAATCATGACAGAAAACATAACTATAATAGGTTTGCGTACATAGTACAAGATTAGATACAGAAAAAAAATATTAAATATATTTGAATATTCATAAAATCGCAATGAATTAAAAATTGCATTTGTTTTTGTTATTTATTTATTATTATTTTAAGTTTCAGGGATGAAAGGACAGAGAAATTCAGCAAGAAAAAGGAAAACAAATCTATCTAAGCTAGTTTTGCACAATTTTGCCCATTAACATATTCAAGACAACAAATTTGGAGGTTTTAGTCATTTTAGTATTGTTAAAAATATAAAAACTTCAATCAATCCAAAATAAGCAAATTTCATCAACATCAAAATGTTAACAGATAGATGAATTAAATCCGTCGCTCATTTTTTTTATTTTTTATTATTGCATTACTTGAACAATTAACATTCAATTCACGATGTATTACAATCATAAACACTGATTAATTTTTAGAAAAAAAACACATAAATGTGAAAAAAATTAACAATAATAAGAAAAAAAAGGGGATAAAAAGGGGATATACAAAATAATCATAACAAAGAGGAAGACTTCAGTTTTTTTTTAAATGGTTAAAGTTCTGATAGCTTTTCGGCTTGACAGTCCTTGAAGAGTTTCAAAATAATTTCTTAAGTCAATTTTGAAATGAGAAATGCTGGGCTTAATTCCAGACCATTTACATTTGTGTATGTAAAACTTTCCCAATAATATAAGAAGATTTAACATAAAATTGTGACTGTTATCCATGTCTTTTTTGTCACAAAAGAAAATAACATCTCTTTTACTTATATTAATTTTAGAACCACTCAACATTACAAGTAAACATTCAATGTCAATCCAGAAGTATTTCACATATATACATTCAAAAAAAAGATGCAAAATAGACTCAGCAGTTATTCCACAAAAAACACAAAATTCATCTAAATCATTTTTGAATCTCTTGAGAAACAGGTTAGTTGGATAAATCATGTGTATAATTTTAAAATGAGTTTCACTGACTTTGTTGGTGACGCAAAATGTGTTATTATAGGTCCAAATCAGTTTCCAATTGATATTCTCAAAATGGTTATTCCAAAAGTACTTACATCGAAATGTTGCAGGACAATGAATCAAATATCTAAAAAGAGTATTATTGCATTTTTTATCTTTAATATTAATACCATTTAGTAAAATCTCTTTTTTGAAAGTTGACTGCATGGATTCATTACAACCTTGTAAAAGTCTCACAAATCCCGCTGGTATTGCATCAATTACAATACTATATTCACAAGGAGGAACTGGAATACCAAATTTCTTTAAAAATTCGCTATATGTAAGAAGATATCCTTCATTATTAAACAGCTGTGAAACCAACAGAATACCATTTTCAATCCAATTATTATAAAAAATCATTTTGTTCTTATATTTAATATATTTATTATTCCATATTATCTGTCAATGGGGAGAAAAATTGTGTTTGTATATGAGATTCCAATAAAGAAGAGTCTGTCTATGAAAACTGGATAATTGAATGGGAAGTTTATTGACCTCAAAATCACATTTCAAAAGAAATTCTATCCCTCCAACTTTTTCAAAAATAAGATTTGGAATAATATACCATATCTTATCTTTATGTTTAGTATAATGTTTTATCCAGTTCAACTTGAAAATTGTATTAGATGTGACAAAATCAAGCACATTCAAGCCTCCTTGATTATATGAATTACATAAAATATTTTTGTTTAAGTAGTGAGGTTTGTTTTTCCATATGAAATTAAAGAGCGCTGAATCAACTTTTTTAAGAAAAGAATTTGGTACATCTAATACTTTAGCCGGGTAAACCAGACGAGATAGACCCTCAGTTTTTGCCAAAAGAATCCTACCTTTAAGTGACAGATCCCTCAAAAGCCACATATCAAATCTCTTTTTGATTTTTAATAAAAGTGGTTGAAAATTAGATTGTGTTCTATTAGTTTGATCTTTACAAATATTAATACCAAGATAAATTACTTCCTCTTTAATTGGAATACCTTCAAATTCAGTGAAAGGAATATCATTATCTTTAATTGGGAAAAGGGTACATTTTTTAATATTTAAATGTAAACCTGACACTTTAGAAAAAGTTTTAATGCACTCTATAATTTTCTTAACCTGTGATATATCTTTCAGAAAGATAGCTGTATCATCAGCAAGCTGACAACATTTGATTTCTTTGTCTCCAATTCTGATGCCTTGAAAAGAATCCTTTTGTAAAAGTAGAGTCAACGTTTGCATAACTAAAAGAAATAAAAAAGGAGCTGCCTTGTTACGGTGCCCGCCAGGGGACACCTTCGGTTCACTTATGTTTGTCGTGGCCACGACATAATATGACGTTCCCACGAGTTAATATGACGTTCACACGAATTAATATCTCGTGGCCACGACATAATATCACGTTCCCACGAGTTTATATGTCGTGGCCACGACAAACATAAGTGAACCGAAGGTGTCACCTGGCGGGCTCCGTATCTTGTTTAATGCCTCGGGGAAATATTAAATCTATGAGTTGTTCCCCATGGGAGTTTAACTGAGCTATTACAGTCATTATATAATGTTTGTATATGAATGAATGAATGAATGAAGCATTTATATAGCGCTTTTATTGTGTATTGCCGTACACCCAAAGCGCTTTACAATCATATGGGGGATCTCTCCTCAACCATCACCAGTGTGCAGCATCCACTTGGATGATGCGTTGGCAGCCACAGTACAACGGTGCCAGTGCGCTCACCACACACTAGCTACAGGTGGAGAAGAGAGAGTCATGGAGCCAATTCAATGAATGGGGATTATTAGGAGGCCATGATTAACTAGGGCCAGTGGAGGGAATTTGGCCAGGGTCACACCCCTACTCTTTACGAGAAGTGCCATGGGATTTTTAATGACCACAGAGAGTCAGGACCTCGGTTTAACGTCTCATCCGAAGGACGGTGCTTTTTACAGTATAGTGTCCCGTCACTATACTGGGGCATTAGGACCCACATAGACCATAGGGTGAGCACCCCCTGCTGGCCTCACTAACACCTCTTCCAACAGCAACCTAGTTTTCCCAGGAGGTCTCCATCCAGGTACTGACCAGGCTCAACCCTGCTTAGCTTCAGTGAGCAACCGGTCTTGGGCTACAGGGTGATATGGCATTGGCCAATTCTGCCATATGTACCAGACATACAGAGAATTTAAATTGCGTTACTCTCAGACCCTAGGTGCATACACATAACATTAAATACAAAATACAGTGTCCAACTTTTTACAAAGACATTTTAAGCCACACATTTTAGAGGATACCCAGTACATGGACAATGGCTGACAGGACCTATACAGGACTAGCCTCTTCCCCGGGAGCCGTAGGCTAAGGGGGGGGGGGGACTATGTGACACTGTCACACAGGACACATGTTTTAACCTGCTCGATATATTATGATTTTATGTATATTTGTGTTTTAATAGGTTTTCATGTTGTCTTAGCCATTTTATTCCTCTTAACCATTTTAATGTGTGTATGTCTTTAAATGAGTCTGGGTCTGCATGTCATGTGATCAGTCACATGACAGGAATCAGGAACAAACAGTATAAAGGAGGCAGCATGTCAAACAATCAGGGTCATTGACCAAACACTGGATTGTGGAGTTTCTTTTAAGGACATACCATTCCAGCATCACTTTTATTGGACTACACTTATTTGGATTGTATATACACCGGTGGACACTTTTTACTTGGAGCTTTCAACCAACTAGGATTCTTAAGGACTGTTTTAGGGTATGATTTGAATGGACAATCTGCTTTTAACAGCCTAAGTTATTCTGGTTTTACTGTGTTGTTTTAGTTCCTTGTGAATATTGTAAATACATTTATTTATTCACTTTACTTTTGTCGTTGTCTTATCTTTTTAAAACACTTATTTTATCTCACACAGCATAATCTGACCCCTTTTAAATCACGGTAACATCTACCGATAAGGCTGAAAGTTACAAAATGAATGACAGAACAATGGCTTTTTGCAAACAGGGCATTTTTGTCATTGCACAAGTACCTTATGATAAAGTTTAAAACTTCTGAAATGATGTAATGAAACAGTTGGAAAAAATAATAAAAGGTGTATACGATATTCCAAGTGTTACTCAGGTACAAGAATTTGAAGGTTTAATTAATCTGAATTGCTATTTGTTTTTATTCCCTTTGATAAATAATTTTGTTCACCTATTAAGGAATCGTGATGATCAGCCATGTTTCACTTAAAGATGTTAATGTTTGTTACTTATGGCACTGTTCAAAGTGGAATCTAATTTAATAACAGTGCACGCTGCTTAAATGGTCTTTGATTGAGGGGTTTGACGAGAGCCTGGGGGGGGGGGGTTGTGTTGTTGTTTGTTTGTTTTTTTCGCTGATCTTATAGCGTCCCCGACACACTCAAACACTTGATGTGTGGATTTGTTTTGGAAGGATATTGGGTTCACCCTGTTCTTGTGGGTGATAAAGGGGTGGGTGGGGTTAGCTCAAGTGCCAGACTTATTTTGACAGATGCCCACTGTATCTTGCGTTCTTTATCACACTGTAGCATTCCTAATTTCCATGTATCCAATTATAACCCCATAATATGACTGATACTAATAATGCTAGAAGAATGGAGGGCTGCCGAGTCAATTTCATGACTTGGAATGTTAAATTGCTTAATCACCCAGTGAAACGCAAAAAGGTATTTGCGCATTTAAAGCAACATAATGTGGATATTGCCTACCTTCAGGAGACCCATTTAAGCACTATGGATCTTTCCCGACTTAGAAGTAGTTGGTCGGGACAGATATATCACTCTAATTTTAACTCAAAGTCTAGAGGGGCTGCCATACTTATTAATAAAAATATACCATTTACAATGACTAAAACAGAAATTGATCCATTCGGGCGTTATGTTGTTGTTGTGGGACAGCTGTTCTCGTTTCCAGTTATCTTGGCCAACATTTACGCACCAAACTGGGATAATCCTGCATTTTTTTCAAAAAATGTTTCTCTTTTACCAAATCTGACATCACACCACCTTATTCTCGGTGGCGATACAAATTGTGTACTCTCCCCTGTTTTAGATCGTAGTTCGCCCAAAAGGGTATCACTGTCCAGGTCGGCTCACTCGATTAAACTCTTTCTTAAAAACTATGGAGTGGCTGACTTATGGCGGTTTCGTAATCCTACCTCAAGAGAATATTCATTATTTTCCCCGGTTCATATCACCTACTCCCCTATAGACAATTTTTTTTCTGGATAATAGACTTCTTCCCCTCGTTACTAACTGTGGTTATGAAAGCATAGTCATTTCAGATCATGGCCCCTTAGTCATGACAATGTGTATTCCTGATACACAGACCAGCTATCGCCCTTGGAGACTCAGTCCTCTGCTCCTTTCAGAAAATAATTTTACTAAATTTATTTCTTCTGAGATTGCATCATTCCTCGAGATCAATCAAACGCCAGGGATGTCCTCTTTAACTGTTTGGGAGGCGCTAAAAGCGTACTTAAGAGGCCAGATAATATCATACTGTGCAAATAGAAATAAAATCAACACTATGTGCCTCAAAGAGCTGACAGATGAAATACAGAGGATAGACATGCTTAACAGTCATACGCCGTCTGTGGATATGATGAAAAAGCATATATTATTACAAACTGAATTTGATCTTCTATCAACGCGGCAGGTAGAATATCTCATTTCTAAATCACGCCATACATGTTATGAGCACAGGAAAAAAGGCTGGGCGATTACTCACTCATCAGTTGAAACATAAAACTGCCAATCAGACAATCTCTGCAATTAATGATGAGCAGGGCTGTAAGAATACGGATAGCTTAAAAATTAATGCATGTTTTGACTACTACCAGTCATTATACACCTCTGAGGCTTATGAGGACCCTCCCTCCCTGGAGGATTTTTCTGGAAAAATACACATTCCTTCCGTCAATCCAGAGCTGGTTGCTGGGTTGGAAAAAGACCTTACCATTGAAGAGATTAGTTTAGCAATTAGATCTATGCAAAGTGTCTATCCATCTAATCCATCTGGATTCCCAACAGATTTCTTTAAAAAATTCTCAGATCAGCTCTCTCCTTTATTGCTTTCTGTTTATGAAGAATCGCTCCTACTGAAATCCCTGCCACTAACTACGCGGCAAGCAGTTATCTCTTTAATTCTTGAAAAGGATAAGAATCCCCTAGAGTGCAGCTCATTCCGACCGATCTCCCTTTTAAATACTGATGCCAAAGTCTTGGCTAAGATCCTTGCGCAACGTTTGGAAGGGGTTTTACCATCTATTATATCCCCAGACCAAACAGGTTTTATTAAAAATCGTTATTCTTTCTCTAATGTCAGAAGACTTTTAAACATTATATGCGGACGACATGCTGCTGTACCTATCAAACCCCCGCTCAAGTCTTCCTAAATTGTTGAATCTGGATATAAAATTAATGTTCAAAAAAGTGAATTAATGCCTATCGGTGATAAAATTAATTTGTCATGTTTGATACTAAAAAAGGTAGTATCCTCACAATTATGCTCATTCTTGGAGAAAAACGGTATCTGTAAGGATTTCCAGTCAGGTTTTAGAACGTATCATAGTACTGAGACTGCTCTTATTAGAGTTACAAATGACCTGCTATTGTCAAGCGATCGTGGTTGCATCTCTCTATTAGTGCTACTGGATCTTAGTGCTGTGTTTGATACTATTGACCACAACATTCTTTTAAATAGACTTGAAAATTATGTAGGCATTAGTGGTAGTGCACTGGCTTGGTTCAAATCGAACTTATCTGACCGTCATCAGTTTGTGGCAATAAATGAAGAGGTATTATTTAAATCGCAAATGCAGTATGGAGAGTACCTCAAGGCTCAGTACTAGGGCCATTACTTTTTACACTTTACATGTTACCCTTGGGAGATATCATCAGGAAACATGGTGTTAGCTTTCATTGTTACGCTGATGATACTCAGCTCTATATTTCTTCGCAGGCCGGCAAAACATATCCATTCGAAAAACTAACAGAATGCATAGCTGATATTAAAAACTGGATGGTGAATAACTTCTTACTGTTAAATTCTGAAAAAACAGAGGTGTTAATTATTGGTTCTAAAACCTCCACAAGTAATAGCCTAAAACACAGCCTAATACTAGATGGCTGCTCTGTAAATTCATCGTCATCAGTTAGGAACCTAGGCGTCCTATTCGATAGCAATCTCTCCTTTGAAAGCCACATTTCTAGCATTTGCAAAACCGCATTTTTTCATCTTAAAAATATATCGAAATTACGACCTATGCTATCAATGTCAAATGCTGAAACATTAATTCATGCGTTCATGACCTCAAGGATAGATTATTGTAATGCTTTATTGGGTGGTTGTTCTGCACGCTTAATAAACAAACTCCAGCTGGTCCAAAATGCAGCAGCTAGAGTTCTTACTAGAACTAGAAAGTATGACCATATTAGCCCGGTTCTGTCAGCACTGCATTGGCTCCCTATAAAACATTGTATAGATTTTAAAATCTTGCTAATTACTTATAAAGCCCTCAATGGTTTAGCTCCTCAGTATTTGAGCGAGCTCTTATCGCATTATAGTCCCTCACATCCGCTGCGTTCTCAAAATTCTGGCAATTTGATAATACCTAGAATATCAAAATCAACTGCGGGCGGCAGATCATTTTCTTATCTAGCGCCTAAACTCTGGAACAATCTACCTAACACTGTTCGGGAGGCAGACACAATCTGTCAGTTTAAATCTAGATTAAAGACACATCTCTTTAACCTGGCTTACACATAAAATCATTAACACTTTCCTATAATTCAAATCCGTTAAAGGATTGTTAGGCTGCATTAATTAGGTCAACCGGAACCGAAAACACCTCCCATAACATCTGATGCACTCGTTGCATCGTAAAAAGAATGGCATCTACGCTAATATTAGTCTGTTTCATTCTTATTCCGAGGTCACCGTAGCCACCAGACCCAGCCTGTATCCAGATCAGATGGTCACTGCAGTCCCCCGGATCCAGTCCGCACCCAGCTTAGATCATGGATCACCACCTGGAGATGACTTCAATAGCCGTGGATGTCAACCAGATGAGCTCCAGAGACGGATCATCACTAAAGACCTCGCCAACCTAGACGGCCATCGGTGCTACACCACAGGAACCTGATGAGTTCTCTACAATCAGACATTGGTACAAACTGCTGGTTTGGTCTGGCCAGAGGAGAACTGGTCCCCCGACTGAGCCTGGTTTTTCCCAAGGTTTTTTTTCTCCATTTCTGTCACCTGTGGAGTTTTGGTTCCTTGCCGCTGTCGCCTCTGGCTTGCTTAGTTGGGGACATTTTCCAGCGATATCGTATACTATTTAAACTGAACTGGACGATGATATCACTGAATTCATTGATGAACTGTCTTTAACTGAAAATTGATTATTTACAATAATGTGTTACTTACACACTATGGTGCTGTTTAAATACTGTGCAGTTGCTTTGACACAATCTGTATTGTTACAAGCGCTATATAAATAAAGGTGACTTGACTTGACTTGACTTCAGTGCCTTCCATTTTTTCTAACTAAATCTTTCTTTTCTAAACTGAATAATCAAATATCATCATTCAATTGGAATAAAAAACCGCCAAGAATCAAAAGAAGTATATTACAGAGACCGCGTTCAATGGGGGGGGGGGGTGGCACTCCCGAATTTCATGTACTACTATTGGGCAGCCAGCATAAGACCAATGCTCTACTGGGTGACTGAGGATGACTCATCCTATGCATGGCCCGCATTAGAGGCGGCGGCAGTTAGACCTACCTCGCTAACAGCTTTATTTTGTTCTAAACTACCATTTACACAGCCCATATCTAGCTTAACCTCAAACCCAATAGTTATACACTCAGTTAAGATCTGGAACCAAATCAGACGGTCCTTCGCACTTAAAGGTCCCATATTGTACACATTTCTGGAGGTTTATTTTAGTTGTTGATGTCCTTAAGAATATATATTTGCGGTATAAGTGCCAAAATCCCTCTCAATATATTTTTACAGCTCCTTTTTTAGGAGCTCTGTCAAAAACAGGTCGATTTTGGCCCATCTAATTAATATTCATGAGCCTCTTTTCTGATTGGCCTTTTGTTTTCTGAGTGACGCACAGCCAGGCCAATCACAGTTAACTACGGTCATGTATGCTTTAGCCGAGCCCAGAGCCATAGAGAGAGCCTAGCTTGCTGATACTCAACAGAATATTTCAGAATGATCATTAATGTTTTTTTCTTTTTCAAACACCGAATGCAGTAAGCTACATAACTGTTGCTTCAGTAAAGCCCCTTTCACAATGCGCGCTGATTCTGGAAAATTACTTGAACGAGCGCTGTGTGAACAAAAGCCAGAACCATAAAGGCAGTGTTGTAGTGATGATGCACGATATCATGCGACTCTTCACGACGAAAAAATACGTGCAAAGTGGAATGAAGCGGCGATCGGGCAGAGCCAGCTCCTGGTCCCACTTTATATTAAGTGTCCCTAATACCTGTGAACTTACATGGTAACTAGATGTGTACGTAGCATGTAACTACAGTGTAAGTACACATTGGTACACTGTATCTACAGCTCTAATACTAGTGTAATTACACACATGTAACAACTCACTGAATAGCATGTGTAAGTACAAATGTGTAACAGGACATTGGTAACAACACTTTTTTCACTTCTGGAAGTACACATGTGTAACAAGAATTATGTAACTACATTTTGTAACAACAATATGTACTCACAGAAGTTTTTACACTTCCACACAGTCTTCAATACTGCAGTTACCAGGTTGGAATGCCCTGAAACATTATTGAAATCATGATGATTCCTATGTAGGCTACATATAATTTTTGTATTCATGTATTTGTGAACACTGAATTAGAATTAAAGTATCAATTTGTTATACCAGTGTACTTACATGATAACTCCTCAGGAACTGTCTACTTAATATAAAGTGTAAAATGGTCACAACCTACAGAGTAATATATATAAACTGTGTTTTCAAATGCATTATTAAATAGTTTACTTAATATGAAATTATAACTTTCCATCCTGTTCTGTGTGATTTCTGTTGCCAACTCGTTTCCAAGCATATGTAAGCATAATGTTTAACAAGATTACACTTTAAACCTTTAAAATCGTTTAACCATTTATGTAATATTAACTTCGTTTGTAGCGGTGGGACGCAGCAGGCGTTTTCTGACATCCCTGCGACTAACAATAAAACCATAAAATACACCGAACACGCATCATAATTATAAAATGAAACAATTTTATTTGTGCGCTATAAGATCTTCAGAATCCATACCATTGCGAGGAACATGCCCAAATTCAAATCTTTATCTTTATTTTACGAATTCAAATACAACCGCGTCAGAAAACGGCAGTTTTTACCATAGATATATATACGTAGATGCCTCATTAGCGACTGTTTCTATGGGCCTTTATATGTAAGCCGTCTGCCATTTTGCTGCGGTCCACTCGACGTCATTCACCCATAGATCTAAGTAAATCACCATAGTAATCACTGAATATTCAAAATGCCACAGTCCTGCACAGCCGTTGGTCTGCGAACCTACAGTATGGTGAATGACGTCAAGTGGACCGTTCCAAAATGGCGGACGCATCTACGTGCTTGGAGCGGTCCAATGGGGTATCTACGTATATATATCTATGGTTTTTACGGCAGGAAAATCGAGCTCTCATTGGCTCTCGCCAGCATTCGTCACAGTTTACGACATGCCGTGTTTCTGGTGAGATATGTTTGAATGTTGCGCGGGCGCATACTCTTTTGCCGCATTTACGGAGAGGATCAGGAAAATAATCTGGATAATATTTCAGCGAATAATAACTTTAATTCTGCTCTGCACCTCAAACAAACCTACTGTATTCTGCCAGAGAGGACTGCGGCTGCAAAATCATCGCCATTTGGATTACTTTTTGGTATGGCTGTTGATATTTTTGCATTAAATAAATGATTGTAATTGCAATTTTCTGTCTGTCATTTTTTTTTTTTATTACTGTACTGAGAGAGATATGGTTAACGTTAGGTTTAGAGGTAGGAGTGTGATTAGTGACTATAAAAATATTTTAATGCTATATTGTTAGTAAAAATGGTAATTTCCCTGCATATATTTTTGTCAGTTACGATTTATATCCTTTTATATTTGCTATAAAATGGGTAGCTTTAGGTTTGGGGGTAGGTTAAGGGGGCTAAAAATATAAATCGCGTATTAATAAAATGATAAAAAGGCATTGATACTGTAACGTGTGGTCGAGAGAAGGACAAGCAGAGGATCCAAATGCAGCAGAAGTTTATTTAAACAAAACAGGTAAATCCAGGCATGGACACAGGGCAAAAGACCAGGCAGACTATAGGCACACAAAACAGCCATACAGGAGTAAAACCAGACAAAGCACCGTGACAGACACAGGTGTTTAAATAGAAGGAATAACGAGGTAACAGGGGAGGAGCTAAATCAATTACCAGGGAAACTAACAAGATAAGCAAAGGAAAATAAGGGAAGACAGAAACAATGGGGAACAAGAACACTTCAAAATAAGAGTCCGCAAAACCAAGACAGGAAAACATAGACCGAAATCATAACAGATACGAATATTTAATGAAATGAAAGATACGTAAATATTTTACGTTTTTAGCAAAACATACGTAGCTATTTGTACGTTTTAAACGTTGAAATACATCTAAATTGTGCATCTAAAAATACGTATAAATACCAACGTATAAACAATGAGACCAGGCTGGACCATTTTACACTTTATATTAAGTAGACAGTTCCTGAGGAGTTATCATGTAAGTACACTGAAATTAAAGTGTTGCACAGAGGTTTACATTTGATATATTACTCTGTAAGTTGTGACCATTTTACACTTTATATTAAGTAGACAGTTCCTGAGGAGTTATCATGTAAGTACACTGGTATAACAAATTGATACTTTAATTCTAATTCAGTGTTCACAAATACATGAATACAAAAAATATATGTAGCCTACATAGGAATCATCATGATTTCAATAATGTTTCAGGGCATTCCAAACTGGTAACTGCAGTATTGAAGACTGTGTGGAAGTGTAAAAAATTCTGTGAGTACATATTGTTGTTACAAAATGTAGTTACATAATTCTTGTTACACATGTGTACTTCCAGAAGTGAACAAAGTGTTGTTACCAATGTCCTGTTACACATTTGTACTTACAAATGCTATTCAGTGAGTTGTTACATGTGTGTAATTACACCAGTATTAGAGCTGTAGATACAATGTACCAATGTGTACTTACACTGTAGTTACATGCTACGTACACATCTAGTTACCATGTAAGTTCACAGGTATTAGGGACACTTAATATGAAGTGGGACCATTATCAGCGCTGAAGCACAGATTGTTCAGTTTAGTTTCAGTTTAGTGAAACGTACGCATCGCATTACATCTCACATCCAAATGTCACATGTCTTTATGGGTTGTGTGTAAAGCACGCACAGATTCCGGAAAACAACTGTGTATGAACCAAATCAAACAATTCCGGAACAAATCATGGGACACATTATCCGTGTATTTACCGGAATCGCTGTGAAAGAGGCTGAAGTTGACGTGCCACTGGTCTCTTATATTCACGTTGTTCTGAAGCCTGGGCAATGATGTAGTTTGGACGTCTATAGACTGAACAGGGTTTTCTCCACTTGTTTTCATGTTGTTGTTGCTTAGCAATGTTATGGACATGATATTGTCTGGGTTTGATAAACGGAGGGTGGGACGGTGATTGGTGTTCGGGGTGGTGACTGAAGGCGGTGACTTCAGTAGATCAGACGTCACATCGTTACAGAAGTCACAGCGGCTCGTGAAAATGAACAGCTACTTTAAGCAGGCTGTGTGCAGTTTACTGTGGATTGACTGTTTTGAAACTCATATGGTAGTTACATAGCCCCTAGACCTCAGTTATCATGAAAAAAGCCAGGAAATTTCGATTTTGACAATATGGGACCTTTAAAGATCTATTACAGGCTGCTCCAGTTGCAAAGAACTTCATGTTTACCCCATCAATGATGGATGAAGCTTTTGATGTTTGGGCTAAAAAGGGTGTGGTTTCATTATCTGATCTTTATGTCGAGGGGAATTTTGTTAGCTTTGAGCAGTTGGTACAGAAATATGACATCCCTAATTCACATTTTTATAGATATCTGCAGCTTCGGAGCTTTGTAGCGTTGAACTCTAATTGCTTTCCATCATGCCCTCCTACTTCTCTATTAGACTCAATTGTTGAATATAAATCAGTCGGAAAACAAATTGTAAGTAGGATATATGAATTACTTAATATGCATAATCTAGACTCACTTGATCTGCTTAAAAACAAATGGGAAACAGATTTGGAGGAACCTATATCAGAATAAATTTGGCACAATATAATAAAAGGAATTTTTTCGTCATCCATCTGTCTTAGACATGCTGTGATACAGTTTAAAATTGTTCATCGCTTGCATTGGTCCAAAACCCGTCTCTCTAAAATTAAGCCTGATATAGACCCCACATGTGATCGATGCAGACAGGATCCTGCCACCCTGCTGCACATGTTTTGGTCATGCCTGAAGCTTTACACATATTGGGTTAATATTTTTGAGACCTTCTCCAAGACAGAAAACATAATTATTAACAAAAGGATGAACACTGTGCTGGCCTTCGGATCTCTCCTAGCTAGGAGGCTGATGCTCTTTAAATGGAAGGACCCTACTCCACCGACACATACCCACTGGATAAGAGAGAGCATGGGTCAACTTAAGCTGGAAAAAATTAGACAAAGGGTCTACTGAGAAATTTTATAATATCTGGCAACCTTTCTTAACTGTCATAGCAGATATGGATGCAGCCAAAGCGGTAATGTGACAAAGAAAAGGTAACAGAAAGGGGAATATTCATTGGGATATGCTACACTAGGCTTATATTACACCGTTTGCCTCCATTTCTTTTTGGACTTCTGTATGTATGCATTATATATATATATATGTCTGGCGACTGGGGAGTTGGGATGTTTGACCTTAGTTTGGTAACTTTGTATTTTTTTGTTTGTTTCTGTACTTTTATGCTTGGATTTCTATGTATGTGTTATACACTGCGGAAACTAATAAAAAAAATTTGAACAAAAAAACGTAGTACAAATACAACATATAATGTAATAAAAAAGGGTTTGGTGAATGTGTTAGTCGATGAATACATGAGGTTAAAATGTGTACTTTGCTACTTTTTAAATACAGCAGCTATCATTGTGTTAATTGTGCCAGACAATTTTTGGTGCAGAGACAGATTGTGGGGGGCACTAATATAGAAAAAGCTATAACTTACAGGTCAAGCGGCATTAACATTTATGCTTGGTAAACACTTGTAGACTGAAGCATATAATATTACCTGCCTGACATTGTCTTGTGTTGTTCATGTGTCAAAATTGTGCACAATTGGGGGATGAACCATCAAAGACTGCACCAAAAAGATGTTGGACAGGTGAAGCCTATAAAACTTGTCATATTAATCTAACATTGTGGTGACAGTTCTTCCATCTTTGTGTGGTCACAACAATTAGAAACTAGATAAAAAGTTTGTTAGCAAACTTTAAGTTGGCTTGAGAAAGCCTAGCCAATAAGTTTTAAGTAGTTTTAAAAGCTTTTAGTTTAAAGAAAGTTTAAAGGTTTTCAGTTTGAAATAGTTTTAGTTTGATTAATAAAGTTTGAAGATAGATAGGCTAGATAGATATAAATAGTTTGAAAATAGATAGATTTATAGATATAAATAGTTAGAAGATATAAATAGTTTGAATGTGAATAGATGCTAAGGTGTTGCTATGCTGTTGCTAAGGTACTCAGGGTGGTTGCTAAGGTGTTGCTATGTGGTTGCTATGCGGTTGCTAGCATTATTTAAGCAAGACTTGCAAGTCGTTAACATGATTTTTAGCATGACTAACAAGTCGCTAGCATGATTTTAGCACGACTAGCAAGTCGCTAGCATGATTTTAGCACGACTAGCAAGTCGCTAGCATGATTTTAGCACGACTAGCAAGTCGCTAGCATGATTTTAGCATTATTTTAGCATGACTAGCAAAGTCGCTAGCATGATTTTATCAAGACTAGCAAGTCGCTAGCATGATATTAGCATGACTAGCAAGTCGCTAGCATGATTTTAGCACGACTAGCAAGTCGCTAGCATGATTTTAGCACGACTAGCAAGTCGCTAGCATGATTTTAGCATTATTTTAGCATGACTAGCAAAGTCGTTAACATGATTCTAGCATGACTAGCAAGTCGCTAGCATGATTTTATCAAGACTAGCAAGTCGCTAGCATTATTTAAGCAAGACTAGCAAGTCGCTAACATGATTTTTAGCATGACTAGCAAGTCGCTAGCATGATTTTACCATGACTAACAAGTTGCTAGCATGATTTTAGCATGACTAGCAAGTCGCTAGCATGATTCTAGCATGACTAGCAAGTCCCTAACATGATATTAACATGACTAGCAAGTCGCTAGCATGATTTTAGCAAGACTAGCAAGTCTCTAGCATTATTTAAGCAAGACTAGCAAGTCGCTAACATGATTTTTAGCATGACTAGCAAGTCGCTAGCATGATTTTTCCATGACTAACAAGTCGCTAGCATGATTTTAGCATGACTAGCAAGTCGCTAGCATGATTTTATCAAGACTAGCAAGTCGCTAGCATTATTTAAGCAAGACTAGCAAGTCGCTAACATGATTTTTAGCATGACTAGCAAGTCGCTAGCATGATTTTACCATGACTAACAAGTTGCTAGCATGATTTTAGCATGACTAGCAAGTCGCTAGCATGATTTTAGCATGACTAGCAAGTTGCTAGCATGATTTTAGCACGACCAGCAAGTCGCTAGCATGATTTTAGCATGACTAGCAAGTCGCTAGCATGATTTTAGCATTATTTTAGCATGACTAGCAAAGTCGCTAGCATGATTCTAGCATGACTAGCAAG
>NC_133367.1:48363279-48455779 GCF_049309525.1 Garra rufa | reverse complement strand
CGACTAGCAAGTCGTTAGCATGATTTTAGCACGACTAGCAAGTCGCTAGCATGATTTTAGCACGACTAGCAAGTCGCTAGCATGATTTTAGCATTATTTTAGCATGACTAGCAAAGTCACTAGCATGATTCTAGCATGACTAGCAAGTCGCTAGCATGATTTTACCAAGACTAGCAAGTCGTTAGCATGATTGTAGTATGACTAGCAAGTCGCTAGCATGATTTTAGCACGACTAGCAAGTCGCTAGCATGATTTTAGCACGACTAGAAAGTCGCTAGCATGATTTTAGCACGACTAGCAAGTCGCTAGCATGATTTTAGCATGACTAGCAAGTCGCTAGCATGATTTTAGCATTATTTTAGCATGACTAGCAAAGTCGCTAGCATGATTCTAGCATGACTAGCAAGTCGCTAGCATGATTTTAGCACGACAAGCAAGTCGCTAGCATGATTTTAGCACGACTAGCAAATCGCTAGCATGATTTTAGCATTATTTTAGCATGACTAGCAAAGTCGCTAGCATAATTTTAGCACGACTAGCAAGTCGCTAGCATGATTTTAGCATTATTTAGTATGACTAGCAAGTCGCTAGCATGATTTTAGCATTATTTAGCATGACTAGCAAGTCGCTAGCATGATTTTAGCATTATTTAGTATGACTAGCAAGTCGCTAGCATGATTTTAGCATTATTTAGCATGACTAGCAAGTCGCTAGCATGATTTTAACATTACTAGCAAGTCGCTTACATGATTTTAGCAGATAGATAGATAGATAGATAGATAGATAGATAGATAGATAGATAGATAGATAGATACGGTTTATAGATAGATAGATAGATAGATAGATAGATAGATAGATAGATAGATAGATAGATAGATAGATAGATAGATAGATAGATAGATAGATAAGGTTTGAAGATAGATAGATAGATAGATAGATAGATAGATAGATAGATATGTCAAGGTTCAGGTAAAGATGAGAGGCGAGGACTCAATGATGCAGGAGATGGGGCTTTTATTATTAATAAAAATTAAACAAACAAGAAGAACAAAAACTACCCCGAGGGGGAAAAAACTAACTAGCTGGCTGGCAACACAGCTGGGCAGGATGAGGTAGGGCTTGACACGGCAGGACAGGACACGAATGATGACAAACTGGCCCAGGACTGCAAACACAAGGACAATAAGTAGGGAGCAAATGAGGCAGGTAACGAGGGAAACACAGGTGGGGCAAATTAACCAATAATCAGGAAACAAGATGGGTGGGGTCAAGACAATAGACATGAGAGCACATGGCACAAGAAACCAATCAAGACAAAAACCATGTGCTCACACAAAACAAAAACACAAGCACATGGCCAGCAATACAAAATCACAAGCCATGTGCTTGAACAAAACATGAACACACAGCTAATGAGAAAACTCATAAGCTGCGTGTTCACACAAAACATGAAAGCACGCAGCTGAAAACAAGCCGCGTGCAACACCACAAGACAAGAAAATACAAAAGACAAATCCACATGACAGGAGAGCATACGGCCCGAGAAAACTCAAGACCGCACTCTCCCACAGCAGGACGGAACATGGAGTGTGAGTGTCCGAACCCCGACACAATACCAAAACTCAACAAGACATGAGTACCGGGATCCGAACACCACACTCCAACAAGAAACAAGGCACGCAGACAACATGAAAACAAGACATGGTGAGAGTGTCAGGGCTCTGTCACAAAACCACAAGAAAACTAGACCGAAGTGACAGAACCCTGACAAGATAAGGTTTGAAGATAGATAGATAGATAGATAGATAGCTTAAAGCTTAATTGAGTATCAATGGCTTCTAGCAGTTTACATTAAACATAGTTCAAACAGACATGGACTTTTGGTCAATGAAAGTCTATGGGACCTTTTTATGATTTTTAATATTAATTTTTAAGAAAACCATAACTCAAACCAGTCTGAAAAGATATAGCACACTAAGTCTGAACAGTATGAAGATCTGACCCGAGTTTGGAGTATGTAGCTTGAACGGTCTAGGAGGAGTAGGTGTCCAAAAATTTTTCGGCCAGAAAAATAAGAAGAAGAAGAACTAGATAAAAAGTTTGTTAGCAAACTTTAAGTTGGCTTGAGAAAGCCTAGCCAGTAAGTTTTAAGTAGTTTTAAAAGCTTTTAGTTTAAAGAAAGTTTAAAGGTTTTCAGTTTGAAATAGTTTTAGTTTGATTAATAAAGTTTGAAGATAGATAGGCTAGATAGATATAAATAGTTTGAAAATAGATAGATTTATAGATATAAATAGTTAGAAGATATAAATAGTTTGAATGTGAATAGATGCTAAGGTGTTGCTATGCGGTTGCTAAGGTACCCAGGGTGGTTGCTAAGGTGTTGCTATGCGGTTGCTAGCATTATTTAAGCAAGACTAGCTAGTTGTTAACATGATTTTTAGCACGACTAGCAAGTCGCTAGCATGGTTTTAGCACGACTAGCAAGTCGCTAGCATGATTTTAGCATAATTTTAGCATGACTACCAAGTCGCTAGCATGATTTTACCATGATTAACAAGTCGCTAGCATGATTTTAGCATGACTAGCAAGTCGCTAGCATGATTTTAGCATGACTACCAATTCGCTAGCATGATTTTAGCATGACTAGCAAGTCGCTAGCATGATTTTAGCATTATTTCAGCATGACTAGCAAAGTCGCTAGCATGATTCTAGCATGACTACCAAGTCGTTAGCATGATATTAGCATGACTAGCAAGTCACTAGCATGATTTTAGCAAGACTAGCAAGTCGTTAGCATTATTTAAGCAAGACTAGCAAGTCGCTAACATGATTTTTAGCATGACTAGCAAGTCGCTAGCATGATTTTACCATGACTAACAAGTCGCTAGCATGATTTTAGCACGACTAGCAAGTCGCTAGCATGATTTTAGCACAACTAGCAAGTCGCTAGCATGATTTTAGCATTATTTTAGCATGACTAGCAAGTCGCTAGCATGATTTTAGCATGACTAGCAAGTCGCTAGCATGATTTTAGCATTATTTTAGCATGACTAGCAAGTCGTTAGCATTATTCTAGCATGACTAGCAAGTCGCTAGCATGATTTTAGCACGACTAGCAAGTCGCTAGCATGATTTTAGCATGACTAGCAAGTCGCTAGCATGATTTTAGCATGACTAGCAAAGTCGCTAGCATGATTCTAGCATGACTAGCAAGTTGTTAGCATGATATTAGCATGACTAGCAAGTCGCTAGCATGATTTTACCATGACTAACAAGTCGTTAGCATGATTTTACCATGACTAACAAGTCGCTAGCATGATTTTAGCACGACTAGCAAGTCGTTAGCATGATTTTAGCACGACTAGCAAGTCGCTAGCATGATTTTAGCACGACTAGCAAGTCGCTAGCATGATTTTAGCATTATTTTAGCATGACTAGCAAAGTCACTAGCATGATTCTAGCATGACTAGCAAGTCGCTAGCATGATTTTACCAAGACTAGCAAGTCGTTAGCATGATTGTAGTATGACTAGCAAGTCGCTAGCATGATTTTAGCACGACTAGCAAGTCGCTAGCATGATTTTAGCACGACTAGCATGTCGCTAGCATGATTTTATCACGACTAGCAAGTCGCTAGCATGATTTTAGCATTATTTTAGCATGACTAGCAAGTTGCTAGCATGATTTTAGCATTATTTTAACATGACTAGCAAGTCGCTAGCGTTATTTTACCATGACTAGCAAGTCGCAAGCATGATTTTAGCACGACTAGCAAGTCGCTAGCATGATTTTAGCATTATTATAGCATGACTAACAATTTGCTAGCATGATTTTAGAATGACTAGCAAGTCGTTAGCATGATTATAACATGACTAGCAAGTCGCTAGTATGATTTTTAGCATTACTAGCAAGTCGCTAGCATGATTTTACCATGACTAGCAAGTCGCAAGCATGATTTTAGCACGACTAGCAAGTCGCTAACATGATTTTAGCATTATTATAGCATGACTAGCAAGTCGCTATCATTATTTTAGCATTACTAGCAAGTTGCTAGCATTATTCTAGCATGACTAACAAATCCCTAGCATGATTTTAGCATTACTAGCAAGTCGCTAGCATGATTTTAGCATTTTTTTAGCATGACTAGCAAGTCGCTAGCATGATTCTAGCATGACTAGCAAGTCGCTAGCATGATTTTAGCAAAACTAGCAAGTCGCTAGCATTATTGTAGTATGACTAGCAAGTCGCTAGCATGATTTTAGCATTACTAGCAAGTCGCTAGCATGTTTTTAGCACGACTAGCAAGTCGCTAGCATGATTTTAGCACGACTAGCAAGTAGCTATCATTATTTCAGCATGACTAGCAAGTCGCTAGCATGATTCTAGCATGACTAGCAAGTCGCTAGCATGATTTTAACATGACTAGCAAGTCGCTAGCATGGTTTAAGCAAGACTAGCAAGTCGTTAACATGATTGTAGCATGACTAGCATGGTTTTAGCAAGACTAGCAAGTCGCTAGCATGATTTTTAGCATGACTAGCAAGTCACTAGCATGATTTTAGCATGACAAGCAAGTCGCTAGCATGATTTTAGCACGACTAGCAAGTCGCTAGCATGATTTTAGCACGACTAACAAGTCGCTAGCATGATTTTAGCATTATTTTAACATGACTAGCAAGTCGCTAGCATGATTTTAGCATTATTTTAACATGACTAGCAAGTCGTTAGCATTATTTTAGCTTGACTAGCAAATCGCTAGCATGATTTTACCAAAACTAGCAAGTCGCTAGCATAATTTTAGCAAGACTAGCAAGTTGCTACCATGATTTTAGCAAGACTAGCAAGTCGTTAGCATGATTTTAACATGACTAGCAAGTCGCTAGCATGATTTTAGCAAGATTAACAAGTCGCTAGCATGATTTTAGCAAGACTAGCAAGTCGTTAGCATGATTTTTAGCATGACTAGCAAGTCGCTAGCATGATTTTAGCACGACTAGCAAGTCGCTAGCATGATTTTAGCATTACTAGCAAGTCGCTAGCATGATTTTAGCACGACTAGCAAGTCGCTAGCATGATTTTAGCATTATTTAACATGACTAGCAAGTCGCTAGCATGAATTTAGCATGACTAGCAAGTCGTTAGCATGATTTTAGCATTATTTAGCAATGACTAGCAAGTCGCTAGCATGATTTTAACATTACTAGCAAGTCGCTAGCATGATTTTAACATTATTTAGCATGACTAGCAAGTCACTAGCATGATTTTAGCATGACTAGCAAGTCGCTAGCATGATTTTAGCATTACTAGCAAGTCGCTAGCATTATTTTAGCATGACTAGCAAGTCGCTAGCATGATTTTAGCACGACTAGGAAGTCGCTAGCATGATTTTAGCAGATAGATAGATAGATAGATAGATAGATAAGGTTTGAAGATAGATAGATAGATAGATAGATAGATAGATAGATAGATAGATAGATAGATAGATAGATAGATAGATAGATAGATAGATAGATAGATAGATAGATAGATAAGGTTTGAAGATAGATAGATAGATAGATAGATAGATAGATAGATAGATAGATAGATAGATAGATAGATAGATAGATAGATAGATAGATAGATAGATAGATAGATAGATAGATAGATAGATAGATAGATTAGTTAGATAGACAGATAGCTTAAAGCTTAATTGAGTATCAATGGCTTCTAGCAGTTTACATTACACATAGTTCAAACAGACATGGACTTTTGGTCAATGAAAGTCTATGGGACCTTTTTATGATTTTTAATATTAATTTTTAAGAAAACCATAACTCAAAACAGTCTGAAAAGATATAGCAATCTAAGTTAGAACAGTATGAAGACCTGACCCGAGTTTGGAGTATGTAGCTTGAACGGTCTACGAGGAGTAGGTGTCTAAATATTTTCCGCTCAGAAAAAGAAGAAGAAGAATAATAATAAGTTTAAATAGGATTTCAGTAAGTTGGCTTTCCCAAGCCAACTTAACTAGATAAAAAGTTTGTTAGCAAACTTTAAGTTGGCTTGAGAAAGCCTAGCCAGTAAGTTTTAAGTTGTTTTAAAAGCTTTTAGTTTAAAGAAAGTTTAAAGGTTTTCAGTTTGAAATAGTTTTAGTTTGATTAATAAAGTTTGAAGATAGATAGGCTAGATAGATATAAATAGTTTGAAAATAGATTGATTTATAGATATAAATAGTTAGAATATATAAATAGTTTGAATGTGAATAGATGCTAAGGTGTTGCTATGCGGTTGCTAAGGTACCCACGGTGGTTGCTAAGGTGTTGCTATGCGGTTGCTAGCATTATTTAAGCAAGACTAGCAAGTCGTTAACATGATTTTTAGCATGACTAGCAAGTCGCTAGCATGATTTTAGCAAGACTAGCAAGTCGCTAGCATTATTTAAGCAAGACTAGCAGGTCGCTAACATGATTTTTAGCATGACTAGCAAGTCGCTAGCATGATTTTACCATGACTAACAAGTCGCTAGCATGATTTTAACATGACTAGCAAGTCGCTAGCATGATTTTAGCATGACTAGCAAGTCGCTAGCATGATTTTAGCACGACTAGCAAGTCGCTAGCATGATTTTAGCATTATTTTAGCATGACTAGCAAAGTCGCTAGCATGATTATAGCATGACTAGCAAGTCGCTAGCATGATTTTAGCAAGACTAGCAAGTCGCTAGCATGATTTTAAACATGACTAGCAAGTCGCTAGCCTGATTTTAGCATGACTAGCAAGTCGCTAGCATGATTTTAGCATGACTAGCAAGTCGCTAGCATGATTTTAGCACGACTAGCAAGTCGCTAGCATGATTTTAGCATGACTAGCAAGTCGCTAGCATGATTTTAGCATTATTTTAGCATGACTAGCAAAGTCGCTAGCATGATTCTAGCATGACTAGATAGATAGATAAGGTTTGAAGATAGATAGATAGATAGATAGATAGATAGATAGATAGATAGATAGATAGATAGATAGATAGATAGATAGATAGATAGATAGATAGATAGATAGATAGATAGATAAGGTTTGAAGATAGATAGATAGATAGATAGATAGATAGATAGATAGATAGATAGATAGATAGATAGATAGATAGATAGATAGATAGATAGATAGATAGATAGATAGATAGATAAGGTTTGAAGATAGATAGATAGATAGATAGATAGATAGATAGATAGATAGATAGATAGATAGATAGATAGATAGATAGATAGATAGATAGATAGAAAAGGTTTGAAGATAGATAGATAGATAGATAGATAGATAGATAGATAGATAGATAGATAGATAGATAGATAGATAGATAAGGTTTGAAGATAGATAGATAAGGTTTGAAGATAGATAGATAAGGTTTGAAGATAGATAGATAGATAGATAGATAGATAGATAGATAGATAGATAGATAGATAGATAGATAGATAGATAGATAGATAGATAGATAGGGTTTGAAGATAGATAGATAGATAGATAGATAGATAGATAGATAGATAGATAGATAGATAGATAGATAGATAGATAGATAGATAGATAGATAGATAGATAGATAGATAGATAGATAAGGTTTGAAGATAGATAGATAGATAGATAGATAGATAGATAGATAGATAGATAGATAGATAGATAGATAGATAGATAGATAGATAGATAAGGTTTGAAGATAGATAGATAGATAGATAGATAGATAGATAGATAGATAGATAGATAGATAGATAGATAGATAGATAGATAAGGTTTGAAGATAGATAGATAGATAGATAGATAGATAGATAGATAGATAGATAGATAGATAGATAGATAGATAGATAGATAGATAGATAGATAGATAGATAGATAAGGTTTGAAGATAGATAGATAGATAGATAGATAGATAGATAGATAGATAGATAGATAGATAGATAGATAGATAGATAGATAGATAGATAGATAGATAGATAGATAGATAGATAGATAAGGTTTGAAGATAGATAGATAGATAGATAGATAGATAGATAGATAGATAGATAGATAGATAGATAGATAGATAGATAGATAGATAGATAGATAGATAAGGTTTGAAGATAGATAGATAGATAGATAGATAGATAGATAGATAGATAGATAGATAGATAGATAGATAGATGACTAACAAGTCGCTAGCATGATTTTAACATGACTAGCAAGTCGCTAGCATGATTTTAGCATGACTAGCAAGTCGCTAGCATGATTTTAAACATGACTAGCAAGTCGCTAGCCTGATTTTAGCATGACTAGCAAGTCGCTAGCATGATTTTAGCATGACTAGCAAGTCGCTAGCATGATTTTAGCACGACTAGCAAGTCGCTAGCATGATTTTAGCATGACTAGCAAGTCGCTAGCATGATTTTAGCATTATTTTAGCATGACTAGCAAAGTCGCTAGCATGATTCTAGCATGACTAGATAGATAGATAAGGTTTGAAGATAGATAGATAGATAGATAGATAGATAGATAGATAGATAGATAGATAGATAGATAGATAGATAGATAGATAGATGGATAGATAGATAGATAGATAGATAGATAGATAGATAGATAGATAGATAGATAGATAGATAGATAAGGTTTGAAGATAGATAGATAGATAGATAGATAGATAGATAGATAGATAGATAGATAGATAGATAGATAGATAGATAGATAGATAGATAGATAGATAGATAAGGTTTGAAGATAGATAGATAGATAGATAGATAGATAGATAGATAGATAGATAGATAGATAGATAGATAGATAGATAGATAGATAGATAGATAGATAGATAGATAGATAGATAGATAGATAGATAGATAGATAGAAAAGGTTTGAAGATAGATAGATAGATAGATAGATAGATAGATAGATAGATAGATAGATAGATAGATAGATAGATAGATAGATAGATAGATAGATAGATAGATAGATAGATAGATAGATAAGGTTTGAAGATAGATAGATAAGGTTTGAAGATAGATAGATAAGGTTTGAAGATAGATAGATAGATAGATAGATAGATAGATAGATAGATAGATAGATAGATAGATAGATAGATAGATAGATAGATAGATAGATAGATAGATAGATAGATAGATAGGGTTTGAAGATAGATAGATAGATAGATAGATAGATAGATAGATAGATAGATAGATAGATAGATAGATAGATAGATAGATAGATAGATAGATAGATAGATAGATAAGGTTTGAAGATAGATAGATAGATAGATAGATAGATAGATAGATAGATAGATAGATAGATAGATAGATAGATAGATAGATAGATAGATAAGGTTTGAAGATAGATAGATAGATAGATAGATAGATAGATAGATAGATAGATAGATAGATAGATAGATAGATAGATAGATAGATAGATAGATAGATAAGGTTTGAAGATAGATAGATAGATAGATAGATAGATAGATAGATAGATAGATAGATAGATAGATAGATAGATAGATAGATAAGGTTTGAAGATAGATAGATAGATAGATAGATAGATAGATAGATAGATAGATAGATAGATAGATAGATAGATAGATAGATAGATAGATAGATAGAAAAGGTTTGAAGATAGATAGATAGATAGATAGATAGATAGATAGATAGATAGATAGATAGATAGATAGATAGATAGATAGATAGATAAGGTTTGAAGATAGATAGATAAGGTTTGAAGATAGATAGATAGATAGATAGATAGATAGATAGATAGATAGATAGATAGATAGATAGATAGATAGATAGATAGATAGATAAGGTTTGAAGATAGATAGATAGATAGATAGATAGATAGATAGATAGATAGATAAGGTTTGAAGATAGATAGATAGATAGATAGATAGATGACTAACAAGTCGCTAGCATGATTTTAACATGACTAGCAAGTCGCTAGCATGATTTTAGCATGACTAGCAAGTCGCTAGCATGATTTTAGCACGACTAGCAAGTCGCTAGCATGATTTTAGCATTATTTTAGCATGACTAGCAAAGTCGCTAGCATGATTATAGCATGACTAGCAAGTCGCTAGCATGATTTTAGCAAGACTAGCAAGTCGCTAGCATGATTTTAAACATGACTAGCAAGTCGCTAGCCTGATTTTAGCATGACTAGCAAGTCGCTAGCATGATTTTAGCATGACTAGCAAGTCGCTAGCATGATTTTAGCACGACTAGCAAGTCGCTAGCATGATTTTAGCATGACTAGCAAGTCGCTAGCATGATTTTAGCATTATTTTAGCATGACTAGCAAAGTCGCTAGCATGATTCTAGCATGACTAGATAGATAGATAAGGTTTGAAGATAGATAGATAGATAGATAGATAGATAGATAGATAGATAGATAGATAGATAGATAGATAGATAGATAGATAGATAGATAGATAGATAGATAGATAAGGTTTGAAGATAGATAGATAGATAGATAGATAGATAGATAGATAGATAGATAGATAGATAGATAGATAGATAGATAGATAGATAGATAGATAGATAGAAAAGGTTTGAAGATAGATAGATAGATAGATAGATAGATAGATAGATAGATAGATAGATAGATAGATAGATAGATAGATAGATAGATAGATAGATAGATAGATAGATAGATAGATAAGGTTTGAAGATAGATAGATAAGGTTTGAAGATAGATAGATAAGGTTTGAAGATAGATAGATAGATAGATAGATAGATAGATAGATAGATAGATAGATAGATAGATAGATAGATAGATAGATAGATAGATAGATAGATAGATAGATAGATAGATAGATAGGGTTTGAAGATAGATAGATAGATAGATAGATAGATAGATAGATAGATAGATAGATAGATAGATAGATAGATAGATAGATAGATAGATAGATAGATAGATAGATAGATAAGGTTTGAAGATAGATAGATAGATAGATAGATAGATAGATAGATAGATAGATAGATAGATAGATAGATAGATAGATAGATAGATAGATAGATAGATAGATAGATAGATAGATAGATAGAAAAGGTTTGAAGATAGATAGATAGATAGATAGGTAGATAGATAGATAGATAGATAGATAGATAGATAGATAGATAGATAGATAGATAGATAGATAGATAGATAGATAGATAGATAGATAAGGTTTGAAGATAGATAGATAAGGTTTGAAGATAGATAGATAAGGTTTGAAGATAGATAGATAGATAGATAGATAGATAGATAGATAGATAGATAGATAGATAGATAGATAGATAGATAGATAGATAGGGTTTGAAGATAGATAGATAGATAGATAGATAGATAGATAGATAGATAGATAGATAGATAGATAGATAGATAGATAGATAGATAGATAGATAGATAGATAGATAGATAGATAGATAGATAAGGTTTGAAGATAGATAGATAGATAGATAGATAGATAGATAGATAGATAGATAGATAGATAGATAGATAGATAGATAGATAGATAGATAGATAGATAAGGTTTGAAGATAGATAGATAGATAGATAGATAGATAGATAGATAGATAGATAGATAGATAGATAGATAGATAGATAGATAGATAGATAAGGTTTGAAGATAGATAGATAGATAGATAGATAGATAGATAGATAGATAGATAGATAGATAGATAGATAGATAGATAGATAGATAGATAGATAGATAGATAAGGTTTGAAGATAGATAGATAGATAGATAGATAGATAGATAGATAGATAGATAGATAGATAGATAGATAGATAGATAGATAGATAGATAGATAGATAGATAAGGTTTGAAGATAGATAGATAGATAGATAGATAGATAGATAGATAGATAGATAGATAGATAGATAGATAGATAGATAGATAGATAGATAGATAGATAGATAAGGTTTGAAGAAAGATAGATAGATAGATAGATAGATAGATAGATAGATAGATAGATAGATAGATAGATAGATAGATAGATAGATAGATAGATAGATAGATAGATAAGGTTTGAAGATAGATAGATAGATAGATAGATAGATAGATAGATAGATAGATAGATAGATAGATAGATAGATAGATAGATAGATAGATAGATAGATAGATAGATAAGGTTTGAAGATAGATAGATAGATAGATAGATAGATAGATAGATAGATAGATAGATAGATAGATAGATAGATAGATAGATAGATAGATAGATAGATAAGGTTTGAAGATAGATAGATAGATAGATAGATAGATAGATAGATAGATAGATAGATAGATAGATAGATAGATAGATAGATAGATAGATAGATAGATAGATAGATAGATAGATAGATAGATAGGGTTTGAAGATAGATAGATAGATAGATAGATAGATAGATAGATAGATAGATAGATAGATAGATAGATAGATAGATAGATAGATAGATAGATAGATAGATAGGGTTTGAAGATAGATAGATAGATAGATAGATAGATAGATAGATAGATAGATAGATAGATAGATAGATAGATAGATAGATAGATAGATAGATAAGGTTTGAAGATAGATATATAGATAGATTAGTTATTAGTTAGAAAGAACATAGATAGCTTAAAGCTTAATTGAGTATCAATGGCTTCTAGCAGTTTACATTAAACATAGTTCAAACAGACATGGACTTTTGGTCAATGAAAGTCTATGGGGACTTTTTATGATTTTTAATATTAATTTTTAAGAAAACCATAACTCAAAACAGTCTGAAAAGATATAGCACACTAAGTCTGAACAGTATGAAGATCTGACCCGAGTTTGGAGTATGTAGCTTGAACGGTCTAGGAGGAGTTAGTGTCTAAATATTTTCCGCTCAGAAAAATAAGAAGAAGAAGAATAACTAGATAAAAAGTTTGTTAGCAAACTTTAAGTTGGCTTGAGAAAGCCTAGCCAGTAAGTTTTAAAAGCTTTTAGTTTAAAGAAAGTTTAAAGGTTTTCAGTTTGAAATAGTTTTAGTTTTATTGATAAAGTTTGAAGATAGATAGGCTAGATAGATATAAATAGTTTGAAAATAGAAAGATTTATAGATATAAATAGTTAGAAGATATAGTTTGAATGTGAATAGATAGATATGAGGTTACTAGGGTAGCCAGGGTGGTAGCATGATTAGCTAGTTGCTATCATGATTTTAGTAAGACTAGTAAGTCGCTAGCATGATTTTAGCATGACTAGCAAGTCGCTAGCATGATTTACCATGATTAGCAAGTCGCTAGCATGATTTTAGCATGACTAGCAAGTCCCTAGCATGATTATAACATGACTAGCAAGTCGTTAGAATGATTCTAGCAGGACTAGCAAGTCGATAGCATGATTCTAGCATGACTAGCAAGTCGCTAGCATGATTTTAACAAGACTAGCAAGTCGCTAGCATGATTATAACATGACTAGCAAGTCGTTAGAATGATTCTAGCAGGACTAGCAAGTCGATAGCATGATTCTAGCATGACTAGCAAGTCGCTAGCATGATTTTAACAAGACTAGCAAGTCGCTAGCATGATTTTAGCATTATTATAGCATTACTAGCAAGTCACTATCATTATTTTAGCATGACTAGCAAGTCGCTAGCATGACTAGCAAGTCGCTAGCTTGATTTTAGCATTATTTTAACATGACTAGCAAGTCGCTAGCATGATTTTAGCATTATTTTAGCATGACTAGCAAGTCGCTAGCATGATTCTAGCATGAATAGCAATTCGCTAGCATGCTTTTACCATGACTAGCAAGTCGCTAGCATGATTTTAGCACGACTAGCAAGTCGCTAGCATGATTTTAGCATTATTTTAACATGACTAGCAAGTCGCTAGCATGATTTTAGCATGACTAGCAAGTCGCTAGCATGATTCTAGCATGAATAGCAATTCGCTAGCATGCTTTTACCATGACTAGCAAGTCGCTAGCATGATTTTAGCACGACTAGCAAGTCGCTAGCATGATTTTAGCATTATTATAGCTTGACTAGCAAGTCGCTATCATTATTTTAGCATGACTAGCAAGTCGCTATCATTATTTTAGCATGACTAGCAAGTCGCTAGCATGGTTTTAGCATGACTAGCAAGTCGCTAGCATGATTTTAGCATTATTTTAGCATGACTAGCAAGTCGCTAGCATGATTCTAGCATGAATAGCAATTCGCTAGCATGATTTTAGCATGACTAGCAAGTCGCTAGCATGATTTTAGCATGACTAGCAAGTCGCTAGCATGATTTTAACAAAACTAACAAGTCGCTAGCATTATTGTAGTATGACTAGCAAGTCGCTAGCATGATTTTAGCATTACTAGCAAGTCGCTAGCATGATTTTAACATTACTAGCAAGTCGCTAGCATGATTTTAGCATGACTAGCAAGTCGCTAGCATTATTTTAGCACGACTAGCAAGTCGCTAGCATGATTTTAGCATGACTAGCAAGTCGCTAGCATGATTTTAGCAAGACTAGCAAGTCGCTAGCATGATTTTAGCATGACTAGCAAGTCGCTAGCATGATTTTAGCAAGACTAGCAAGTTGCTAGCATGATTTTACCATTATTTTAACATGACTAGCAAGTCGCTAGCATTATTTTAGCATGACTAACAAGTCGCTAGCATGATTTTAGCAAAACTAGCAAGTCGCTAGCATAATTTTAGCAAGACTAGCAAGTCACTAGCATGATTTTAGCAAGACTAGCAAGTCGTTAGCATGATTGTAGTATGAATAGCAAGTCACTAGCATGATTTTTAACATGACTAGCAAGTCGTTAGCATGATTTTAGCACGACTAGCAAGTCGCTATCATGATTTTAGCATTACTAGCAAGTTGCTAGCATGATTTTAGTACGACTAGCAAGTCGCTAGCATGATTTAAGCATTATTTAACATGACTAGCAAGTCTCTAGCATGATTTTAGCATGACTAGCAAGTCGCTAGCATGATTTTAGCATTATTTAGCAATGACTAGCAAGTCGCTAGCATGATTTTAACATTACTAGCAAGTCGTTAACATGATTTTAGCATTATTTAGCATGACTAGCAAGTCGCTAGCATGATTTTAGCATGACTAGCAAGTCGCTAGCATGATTTTAGCATTACTAGCAAGTCGCTAGCATGATTTTAGCATTACTAGCAACTCGCTAGCATGATTTTAGTATGACTAGCAAGTCGCTAGCATGATTTTAGCATTACTAGCAAGTCGCTAGCATAATTTTAGCAAGACTAGCAAGTCGTTAGCATGATTGTAGTATGACTAGCAAGTCGTTAGCATGATTTTAGCACGACTAGCAAGTCGCTAGCATTATTTTAGCATGACTAGCAAGTCGCTAGCATGATTTTAGCATGACTAGCAAGTCGCTAGCATGATTTTAGCATGACTAGCAAGTCGCTAGCATGATTTTAGCAAGACTAGCAAGTTGCTAGCATGATTTTAGCATTATTTTAACATGACTAGCAAGTCGCTAGCATTATTTTAGCATGACTAACAAGTCGCTAGCATGATTTTAGCAAAACTAGCAAGTCGCTAGCATAATTTTAGCAAGACTAGCAAGTCACTAGCATGATTTTAGCAAGACTAGCAAGTCGTTAGCATGATTGTAGTATGAATAGCAAGTCGCTAGCATGATTTTTAACATGACTAGCAAGTCGCTAGCATGATTTTAACATGACTATCAAGTCGCTAGCATGATTTTAGCACGACTAGCAAGTCGCTATCATGATTTTAGCATTACTAGCAAGTCGCTAGCATGATTTTAGCACAACTAGCAAGTCGCTAGCATGATTATACATTATTTAACATGACTAGCAAGTCTTTAGCATGATTTTAGCATGACTAGCAAGTCGCTAGCATGATTTTAGCATTATTTAGCAATGACTAGCAAGTCGCTAGCATGATTTTAACATTACTAGCAAGTCGCTAGCATGATTTTAGCATTATTTAACATGACTAGCAAGTCGCTAGCATGATTTTAACATTACTAGCAAGTCGCTAGCATGATTTTAGCATTACTAGCAACTCGCTAGCATGATTTTAGCATGACTAGCAAGTCGCTAGCATGATTTTAGCATTACTAGCAAGTCGCTAACATAATTTTAGCAAGACTAGCAAGTCGTTAGCATGATTGTAGTATGACTAGCAAGTCGTTAGCATGATTTTAGCACGACTAGCAAGTCGCTAGCATTATTTTAGCATGACTAGCAAGTCGCTAGCATGATTTTAGCACGACTAGCAAGTCGCTAGCATGATTTTAGCAAGACTAGCAAGTCGCTAGCATGATTTTAGCATGACTAGCAAGTCGCTAGCATGATTTTAGCAAGACTAGCAAGTTGCTAGCATGATTTTAGCATTATTTTAACATGACTAGCAAGTCGCTAGCATTATTTTAGCATGACTAACAAGTCGCTAGCATGATTTTAGCAAAACTAGCAAGTCGCTAGCATAATTTTAGCAAGACTAGCAAGTCACTAGCATGATTTTAGCAAGACTACCAAGTCGTTAGCATGATTGTTGTATGAATAGCAAGTCGCTAGCATGATTTTTAACATGACTAGCAAGTCGCTAGCATGATTTTAGCACGACTAGCAAGTCGCTATCATGATTTTAGCATTACTAGCAAGTCGCTAGCATGATTTTAGCACAACTAGCAAGTCGCTAGCATGATTTAAGCATTATTTAACATGACTAGCAAGTCTCTAGCATGATTTTAGCATGACTAGCAAGTCGCTAGCATGATTTTAGCATTATTTAGCAATGACTAGCAAGTCGCTAGCATGATTTTAACATTACTAGCAAGTCGCTAGCATGATTTTAGCATGACTAGCAAGTCGCTAGCATGATTTTAGCATGACTAGCAAGTCGCTAGCATGATTTTAAACATGACTAGCAAGTCACTAGCCTGATTTTAGCATGACTAGCAAGTCGCTAGCATGATTTTAGCATTACTAGCAAGTCGTTAGCATGATTTTATCATTATTTTAGCATGACTAGCAAGTCGCTAGCATTATTTTAGCATTATTTTAGCATGACTAGCAAGTCGCTAGCATGATTTAAGCTTGACTAGCAAGTCGCTAGCATGATTTTAGCACAACTAGCAAGTCGCTAGCATGATTTTAACATTATTTTAGCACGACTAGCAAGTCACTAGCATGATTCTAGCATGACTAGCAAGTCGCTAACATGATTTTAGCATGACTAGCAAGTCGCTAGCATGATTTAAGCTTGACTAGCAAGTCGCTAGCATGATTTTAGCACAACTAGCAAGTCGCTAGCATGATTTTAACATTATTTTAGCACGACTAGCAAGTCGCTAGCATGATTCTAGCATGACTAGCAAGTCGCTAACATGATTTTAGCATGACTAGCAAGTCGCTAGCATGATTTAAGCTTGACTAGCAAGTCGCTAGCATGATTTTAGCACAACTAGCAAGTCGCTAGCATGATTTTAACATTATTTTAGCACGACTAGCAAGTCGCTAGCATGATTCTAGCATGACTAGCAAGTCGCTAACATGATTTTAGCATGACTAGCAAGTCGCTAGCATGATTTTAGCAAGACTAGCAAGTCTCTAGCATGATTTTAAACATGACTAGCAAGTCGCTAGCATGATTTTAACATTATTTTAGCACGACTAGCAAGTCGCTAGCATGATTCTAGCATGACTAGCAAGTCGCTAACATGATTTTAGCATGACTAGCAAGTCGCTAGCATGATTTTAGCAAGACTAGCAAGTCGCTAGCATGATTTTAAACATGACTAGCAAGTCGCTAGCATGATTTAAGCTTGACTAGCAAGTCGCTAGCATGATTTTAACACAACTAGCAAGTCGCTAGCATGATTTTAACATTATTTTAGCAAGACTAGCAAGTCGCTAGCATGATTTTAGCAAGACTAGCAAGTCGCTAGCATGATTTTAAACATGACTAGCAAGTCACTAGCCTGATTTTAGCATGACTAGCAAGTCGCTAGCATGATTTTAGCATTACTAGCAAGTCGCTAGCATGATTTTATCATTATTTTAGCATGACTAGCAAGTCGCTAGCATTATTTTAGCATTATTTTAGCATGACTAGCAAGTCGCTAGCATGATTTAAGCTTGACTAGCAAGTCGCTAGCATGATTTTAGCACAACTAGCAAGTCGCTAGCATGATTTTAACATTATTTTAGCACGACTAGCAAGTCGCTTGCATGATTCTAGCATGACTAGCAAGTCGCTAACATGATTTTAGCATGACTAGCAAGTCGCTAGCATGATTTAAGCTTGACTAGCAAGTCGCTAGCATGATTTTAGCACAACTAGCAAGTCGCTAGCATGATTTTAACATTATTTTAGCACGACTAGCAAGTCGCTAGCATGATTCTAGCATGACTAGCAAGTCGCTAACATGATTTTAGCATGACTAGCAAGTCGCTAGCATGATTTTAGCATGACTAGCAAGTCGCTAGCATGATTTTAGCAAGACTAGCAAGTCGCTAGCATGATTTTAAACATGACTAGCAAGTCACTAGCCTGATTTTAGCATGACTAGCAAGTCACTAGCATGATTTTAGCATTACTAGCAAGTCGCTAGCATGATTTTATCATTATTTTAGCATGACTAGCAAGTCGCTAGCATTATTTTAGCATTATTTTAGCATGACTAGCAAGTCGCTAGCATTATTTAAGCTTGACTAGCAAGTCGCTAGCATGATTTTAGCACAACTAGCAAGTCGATAGCATGATTTTAACATTATTTTAGCACGACTAGCAAGTCGCTAGCATGATTCTAGCATGACTAGCAAGTCGCTAGCATGATTTTAGCACGACTAGCAAGTCGCTAGCATGATTCTAGCATGACTAGCAAGTCGCTAGCATGATTTTAGCACGACTAGCAAGTCGCTAGCATGATTTTAGCATTATTTTAGCATGACTAGCAAGTTGCTAGCATGATTTTAGCATTATTTTAACATGACTAGCAAGTCGCTAGCATGATTTTAGCAAGACTAGCAAGTCGTTAGCGTGATTGTAGTATGACTAGCAAGTCGCTAGCATGATTTTTAGCATGACTAGCAAGTCGCTAGCATGATTTTAGCACGACTAGCAAGTCGCTAGCATGATTTTAGCATTATTTAGCATGACTAGCAAGTCGCTAGCATGATTTTAACATTATTTAGCAATGACTAGCAAGTCGCTAGCATGATTTTAACATTACTAGCAAGTCGCTAGCATGATTTTAACATTATTTAGCATGACTAGCAAGTCGTTAGCATGATTTTTAGCATAACTAGCAAGTCGCTAGCATTATTTTAGCACGACTAACAAGTCGCTAGCATGATTTTAGCATTACTAGCAAGTCGCTAGCATGATTTTAGCACGACTAGCAAGTCACTAGCATGATTTAAGCATTATTTAGCATGACTAGCAAGTCGCTAGCATAATTTTAACATTACTAGCAAGTCGCTAGCATGATTTTAGCATTATTTAGCATGACTAGCAAGTCGCTAGCATGATTTTAGCATTACTAGCAAGTCGCTAGCATGATTTTAGCATTACTAGCAAGACGCTAGCATAATTTTAGCAAGACTAGCAAGTCGTTAGCATGATTGTAGTATGACTAGCAAGTCGTTAGCATGATTTTTAGCACGACTAGCAAGTCGCTAGCATGATTTTAGCATTATTTTAGCATGACTAGCAAGTTGCTAGCATGATTTTAGCATTATTTTAACATGACTAGCAAGTCGCTAGCATTATTTTAGCATGACTAGCAAGTCGCTAGAATGATTTTAGCAAAACTAGCAAGTCGCTAACATGATTTCAGCAAGACTAGCAGGTCGTTAGCATGATTTTAGTATGACTAGCAAGTCGCTAGCATGATTTTTAGCATGACTAGCAAGTCGCTAGCATGATTTTAGCACGACTAGCAAGTCGCTAGCATGATTTTAGCATTATTTAGCATGACTAGCAAGTCGCTAGCATGATTTTAGCATTACTAGCAAGTCGCTAGCATGATTTTAGCAATATTTAGCAATGACTAGCAAGTCGCTAGCATGATTTTAACATTACTAGCAAGTCGCTAGCATGATTTTAGCATGACTAGCATGATTTTAGCATTATTTAGCATGACTAGCAAGTTGCTAGCATGATTTTAGCAGATAGATAGATAGATAGATAGATAGATAGATAGATAGATAGATAGATAGATAGATAGATAGATAGATAGATAGATAGATAGATAGATAAGGTTTGAAGATAGATAGATAGATAGATAGATAGATAGATAGATAGATAGATAGATAGATAGATAGATAGATAGATAGATAGATAGATAGATAGATAGATAGATAGATAGATAAGGTTTGAAGATAGATAGATAGATAGATAGATAGATAGATAGATAGATAGATAGATAGATAGATAAGGTTTGTAGATAGATAGATAGATAGATAGATAGATAGATAGATAGATAGATAGATAGATAGATAGATAGATAGATAGATAGATAGATAAGGTTTGAAGATAGATAGATAGATAGATAGATAGATAGATAGATAGATAGATAGATAGATAGATAGATAGATAGATAGATAGATAGATAAGGTTTGAAGATAGATAGATAGATAGATAGATAGATAGATAGATAGATAGATAGATAGATAGATAGATAGATAGATAGATAGATAGATAAGGTTTGAAGATAGATAGATAGATAGATAGATAGATAGATAGATAGATAGATAGATAGATAGATAGATAGATAGATAGATAGGGTTTGAAGATAGATAGATAGATAGATAGATAGATAGATAGATAGATAGATAGATAGATAGATAGATAGATAGATAGATAGATAGATAGATAGATAGATAGGGTTTGAAGATAGATAGATAGATAGATAGATAGATAGATAGATAGATAGATAGATAGATAGATAGATAGATAGATAGATAGATAGATAGATAGATAAGGTTTGAAGATAGATAGATAGATAGATAGATAGATAGATAGATAGATAGATAGATAGATAGATAGATAGATAGATAGATAGATAGATAGATAGATAGATAGATAAGGTTTGAAGATAGATAGATAGATAGATAGATAGATAGATAGATAGATAGATAGATAGATAGATAGATAGATAGATAGATAGATAGATAAGGTTTGAAGATAGATAGATAGATAGATAGATAGATAGATAGATAGATAGATAGATAGATAGATAGATAGATAGATAGATAGATAGATAGATAAGGTTTGAAGATAGATAGATAGATAGATAGATAGATAGATAGATAGATAGATAGATAGATAGATAGATAGATAGGGTTTGAAGATAGATAGATAGATAGATAGATAGATAGATAGATAGATAGATAGATAGATAGATAGATAGATAGATAGATAGATAGATAGATAGATAGATAGATAGATAGATAGATAAGGTTTGAAGATAGATAGATAGATAGATAGATAGATAGATAGATAGATAGATAGATAGATAGATAGATAGATAGATAGATAGATAGATAAGGTTTGAAGATAGATAGATAGATAGATAGATAGATAGATAGATAGATAGATAGATAGATAGATAGATAGATAGATAGATAGATAGATAGATAGATAGATAGATAGATAGATAAGGTTTGAAGATAGATAGATAGATAGATAGATAGATAGATAGATAGATAGATAGATAGATAGATAGATAGATAGATAGATAGATAGATAGATAGATAGATAGATAGATAGATAGATAAGGTTTGAAGATAGATAGATAGATAGATAGATAGATAGATAGATAGATAGATAGATAGATAGATAGATAGATAGATAGATAGATAGATAGAAAAGGTTTGAAGATAGATAGATAGATAGATAGATAGATAGATAGATAGATAGATAGATAGATAGATAGATAGATAGATAGATAGATAGATAGATAGATAGATAGATAGATAGATAGATAGATAGATAGATAAGGTTTGAAGATAGATAGATAAGGTTTGAAGATAGATAGATAGATAGATAGATAGATAGATAGATAGATAGATAGATAGATAGATAGATAGATAAGGTTTGAAGATAGATAGATAGATAGATAGATAGATAGATAAGGTTTGAAGATAGATAGATAGATAGATAGATAGATAGATGACTAACAAGTCGCTAGCATGATTTTAACATGACTAGCAAGTCGCTAGCATGATTTTAGCATGACTAGCAAGTCGCTAGCATGATTTTAGCACGACTAGCAAGTCGCTAGCATGATTTTAGCATTATTTTAGCATGACTAGCAAAGTCGCTAGCATGATTATAGCATGACTAGCAAGTCGCTAGCATGATTTTAGCAAGACTAGCAAGTCGCTAGCATGATTTTAAACATGACTAGCAAGTCGCTAGCCTGATTTTAGCATGACTAGCAAGTCGCTAGCATGATTTTAGCATGACTAGCAAGTCGCTAGCATGATTTTAGCACGACTAGCAAGTCGCTAGCATGATTTTAGCATGACTAGCAAGTCGCTAGCATGATTTTAGCATTATTTTAGCATGACTAGCAAAGTCGCTAGCATGATTCTAGCATGACTAGATAGATAGATAAGGTTTGAAGATAGATAGATAGATAGATAGATAGATAGATAGATAGATAGATAGATAGATAGATAGATAGATAGATAGATAGATAGATAGATAGATAGATAAGGTTTGAAGATGATAGATAGATAGATAGATAGATAGATAGATAGATAGATAGATAGATAGATAGATAGATAGATAGATAGATAGATAGATAGGTAGATAGATAGATAGATAGATAGATAGAAAAGGTTTGAAGATAGATAGATAGATAGATAGATAGATAGATAGATAGATAGATAGATAGATAGATAGATAGATAGATAGATAGATAGATAGATAGATAGATAAGGTTTGAAGATAGATAGATAAGGTTTGAAGATAGATAGATAAGGTTTGAAGATAGATAGATAGATAGATAGATAGATAGATAGATAGATAGATAGATAGATAGATAGATAGATAGATAGATAGATAGATAGATAGATAGATAGATAGATAGATAGATAGGGTTTGAAGATAGATAGATAGATAGATAGATAGATAGATAGATAGATAGATAGATAGATAGATAGATAGATAGATAGATAGATAGATAGATAAGGTTTGAAGATAGATAGATAGATAGATAGATAGATAGATAGATAGATAGATAGATAGATAGATAGATAGATAGATAGATAGGTAGATAGATAGATAGATAGATAGATAGATAGATAGATAGATAGATAGATAGATAGATAGATAGATAGATAAGGTTTGAAGATAGATAGATAAGGTTTGAAGATAGATAGATAAGGTTTGAAGATAGATAGATAGATAGATAGATAGATAGATAGATAGATAGATAGATAGATAGATAGATAGATAGATAGATAGATAGATAGATAGATAGGGTTTGAAGATAGATAGATAGATAGATAGATAGATAGATAGATAGATAGATAGATAGATAGATAGATAGATAGATAGATAGATAGATAGATAGATAGATAGATAGATAGATAAGGTTTGAAGATAGATAGATAGATAGATAGATAGATAGATAGATAGATAGATAGATAGATAGATAGATAGATAGATAGATAGATAAGGTTTGAAGATAGATAGATAGATAGATAGATAGATAGATAGATAGATAGATAGATAGATAGATAGATAGATAGATAGATAGATAGATAGATAGATAGATAGATAGATAAGGTTTGAAGATAGATAGATAGATAGATAGATAGATAGATAGATAGATAGATAGATAGATAGATAGATAGATAGATAGATAGATAGATAAGGTTTGAAGATAGATAGATAGATAGATAGATAGATAGATAGATAGATAGATAGATAGATAGATAGATAGATAGATAGATAGATAGATAAGGTTTGAAGATAGATAGATAGATAGATAGATAGATAGATAGATAGATAGATAGATAGATAGATAGATAGATAGATAGATAGATAAGGTTTGAAGATAGATAGATAGATAGATAGATAGATAGATAGATAGATAGATAGATAGATAGATAGATAGATAGATAGATAGATAGATAGATAGATAGATAGATAGATAAGGTTTGAAGATAGATAGATAGATAGATAGATAGATAGATAGATAGATAGATAGATAGATAGATAGATAGATAGATAGATAGATAGATAGATAGATAAGGTTTGAAGATAGATAGATAGATAGATAGATAGATAGATAGATAGATAGATAGATAGATAGATAGATAGATAGATAGATAGATAGATAGATAGATAGATAGATAGATAGATAGATAGATAAGGTTTGAAGATAGATAGATAGATAGATAGATAGATAGATAGATAGATAGATAGATAGATAGATAGATAGATAGATAGATAGATAGATAGATAGATAGATAGATAGATAGGGTTTGAAGATAGATAGATAGATAGATAGATAGATAGATAGATAGATAGATAGATAGATAGATAGATAGATAGATAGATAGATAGATAGATAGATAGATAGATAGGGTTTGAAGATAGATAGATAGATAGATAGATAGATAGATAGATAGATAGATAGATAGATAGATAGATAGATAGATAGATAGATAAGGTTTGAAGATAGATATATAGATAGATTAGTTATTAGTTAGAAAGAACATAGATAGCTTAAAGCTTAATTGAGTATCAATGGCTTCTAGCAGTTTACATTAAACATAGTTCAAACAGACATGGACTTTTGGTCAATGAAAGTCTATGGGGACTTTTTATGATTTTTAATATTAATTTTTAAGAAAACCATAACTCAAAACAGTCTGAAAAGATATAGCACACTAAGTCTGAACAGTATGAAGATCTGACCCGAGTTTGGAGTATGTAGCTTGAACGGTCTAGGAGGAGTTAGTGTCTAAATATTTTCCGCTCAGAAAAATAAGAAGAAGAAGAATAACTAGATAAAAAGTTTGTTAGCAAACTTTAAGTTGGCTTGAGAAAGCCTAGCCAGTAAGTTTTAAAAGCTTTTAGTTTAAAGAAAGTTTAAAGGTTTTCAGTTTGAAATAGTTTTAGTTTTATTGATAAAGTTTGAAGATAGATAGGCTAGATAGATATAAATAGTTTGAAAATAGAAAGATTTATAGATATAAATAGTTAGAAGATATAGTTTGAATGTGAATAGATAGATATGAGGTTACTAGGGTAGCCAGGGTGGTAGCATGATTAGCTAGTTGCTATCATGATTTTAGTAAGACTAGTAAGTCGCTAGCATGATTTTAGCATGACTAGCAAGTCGCTAGCATGATTTACCATGATTAGCAAGTCGCTAGCATGATTTTAGCATGACTAGCAAGTCCCTAGCATGATTATAACATGACTAGCAAGTCGTTAGAATGATTCTAGCAGGACTAGCAAGTCGATAGCATGATTCTAGCATGACTAGCAAGTCGCTAGCATGATTTTAACAAGACTAGCAAGTCGCTAGCATGATTATAACATGACTAGCAAGTCGTTAGAATGATTCTAGCAGGACTAGCAAGTCGATAGCATGATTCTAGCATGACTAGCAAGTCGCTAGCATGATTTTAACAAGACTAGCAAGTCGCTAGCATGATTTTAGCATTATTATAGCATTACTAGCAAGTCACTATCATTATTTTAGCATGACTAGCAAGTCGCTAGCATGACTAGCAAGTCGCTAGCTTGATTTTAGCATTATTTTAACATGACTAGCAAGTCGCTAGCATGATTTTAGCATTATTTTAGCATGACTAGCAAGTCGCTAGCATGATTCTAGCATGAATAGCAATTCGCTAGCATGCTTTTACCATGACTAGCAAGTCGCTAGCATGATTTTAGCACGACTAGCAAGTCGCTAGCATGATTTTAGCATTATTTTAACATGACTAGCAAGTCGCTAGCATGATTTTAGCATGACTAGCAAGTCGCTAGCATGATTCTAGCATGAATAGCAATTCGCTAGCATGCTTTTACCATGACTAGCAAGTCGCTAGCATGATTTTAGCACGACTAGCAAGTCGCTAGCATGATTTTAGCATTATTATAGCTTGACTAGCAAGTCGCTATCATTATTTTAGCATGACTAGCAAGTCGCTATCATTATTTTAGCATGACTAGCAAGTCGCTAGCATGGTTTTAGCATGACTAGCAAGTCGCTAGCATGATTTTAGCATTATTTTAGCATGACTAGCAAGTCGCTAGCATGATTCTAGCATGAATAGCAATTCGCTAGCATGATTTTAGCATGACTAGCAAGTCGCTAGCATGATTTTAGCATGACTAGCAAGTCGCTAGCATGATTTTAACAAAACTAACAAGTCGCTAGCATTATTGTAGTATGACTAGCAAGTCGCTAGCATGATTTTAGCATTACTAGCAAGTCGCTAGCATGATTTTAACATTACTAGCAAGTCGCTAGCATGATTTTAGCATGACTAGCAAGTCGCTAGCATTATTTTAGCACGACTAGCAAGTCGCTAGCATGATTTTAGCATGACTAGCAAGTCGCTAGCATGATTTTAGCAAGACTAGCAAGTCGCTAGCATGATTTTAGCATGACTAGCAAGTCGCTAGCATGATTTTAGCAAGACTAGCAAGTTGCTAGCATGATTTTACCATTATTTTAACATGACTAGCAAGTCGCTAGCATTATTTTAGCATGACTAACAAGTCGCTAGCATGATTTTAGCAAAACTAGCAAGTCGCTAGCATAATTTTAGCAAGACTAGCAAGTCACTAGCATGATTTTAGCAAGACTAGCAAGTCGTTAGCATGATTGTAGTATGAATAGCAAGTCACTAGCATGATTTTTAACATGACTAGCAAGTCGTTAGCATGATTTTAGCACGACTAGCAAGTCGCTATCATGATTTTAGCATTACTAGCAAGTTGCTAGCATGATTTTAGTACGACTAGCAAGTCGCTAGCATGATTTAAGCATTATTTAACATGACTAGCAAGTCTCTAGCATGATTTTAGCATGACTAGCAAGTCGCTAGCATGATTTTAGCATTATTTAGCAATGACTAGCAAGTCGCTAGCATGATTTTAACATTACTAGCAAGTCGTTAACATGATTTTAGCATTATTTAGCATGACTAGCAAGTCGCTAGCATGATTTTAGCATGACTAGCAAGTCGCTAGCATGATTTTAGCATTACTAGCAAGTCGCTAGCATGATTTTAGCATTACTAGCAACTCGCTAGCATGATTTTAGTATGACTAGCAAGTCGCTAGCATGATTTTAGCATTACTAGCAAGTCGCTAGCATAATTTTAGCAAGACTAGCAAGTCGTTAGCATGATTGTAGTATGACTAGCAAGTCGTTAGCATGATTTTAGCACGACTAGCAAGTCGCTAGCATTATTTTAGCATGACTAGCAAGTCGCTAGCATGATTTTAGCATGACTAGCAAGTCGCTAGCATGATTTTAGCATGACTAGCAAGTCGCTAGCATGATTTTAGCAAGACTAGCAAGTTGCTAGCATGATTTTAGCATTATTTTAACATGACTAGCAAGTCGCTAGCATTATTTTAGCATGACTAACAAGTCGCTAGCATGATTTTAGCAAAACTAGCAAGTCGCTAGCATAATTTTAGCAAGACTAGCAAGTCACTAGCATGATTTTAGCAAGACTAGCAAGTCGTTAGCATGATTGTAGTATGAATAGCAAGTCGCTAGCATGATTTTTAACATGACTAGCAAGTCGCTAGCATGATTTTAACATGACTATCAAGTCGCTAGCATGATTTTAGCACGACTAGCAAGTCGCTATCATGATTTTAGCATTACTAGCAAGTCGCTAGCATGATTTTAGCACAACTAGCAAGTCGCTAGCATGATTATACATTATTTAACATGACTAGCAAGTCTTTAGCATGATTTTAGCATGACTAGCAAGTCGCTAGCATGATTTTAGCATTATTTAGCAATGACTAGCAAGTCGCTAGCATGATTTTAACATTACTAGCAAGTCGCTAGCATGATTTTAGCATTATTTAACATGACTAGCAAGTCGCTAGCATGATTTTAACATTACTAGCAAGTCGCTAGCATGATTTTAGCATTACTAGCAACTCGCTAGCATGATTTTAGCATGACTAGCAAGTCGCTAGCATGATTTTAGCATTACTAGCAAGTCGCTAACATAATTTTAGCAAGACTAGCAAGTCGTTAGCATGATTGTAGTATGACTAGCAAGTCGTTAGCATGATTTTAGCACGACTAGCAAGTCGCTAGCATTATTTTAGCATGACTAGCAAGTCGCTAGCATGATTTTAGCACGACTAGCAAGTCGCTAGCATGATTTTAGCAAGACTAGCAAGTCGCTAGCATGATTTTAGCATGACTAGCAAGTCGCTAGCATGATTTTAGCAAGACTAGCAAGTTGCTAGCATGATTTTAGCATTATTTTAACATGACTAGCAAGTCGCTAGCATTATTTTAGCATGACTAACAAGTCGCTAGCATGATTTTAGCAAAACTAGCAAGTCGCTAGCATAATTTTAGCAAGACTAGCAAGTCACTAGCATGATTTTAGCAAGACTACCAAGTCGTTAGCATGATTGTTGTATGAATAGCAAGTCGCTAGCATGATTTTTAACATGACTAGCAAGTCGCTAGCATGATTTTAGCACGACTAGCAAGTCGCTATCATGATTTTAGCATTACTAGCAAGTCGCTAGCATGATTTTAGCACAACTAGCAAGTCGCTAGCATGATTTAAGCATTATTTAACATGACTAGCAAGTCTCTAGCATGATTTTAGCATGACTAGCAAGTCGCTAGCATGATTTTAGCATTATTTAGCAATGACTAGCAAGTCGCTAGCATGATTTTAACATTACTAGCAAGTCGCTAGCATGATTTTAGCATGACTAGCAAGTCGCTAGCATGATTTTAGCATGACTAGCAAGTCGCTAGCATGATTTTAAACATGACTAGCAAGTCACTAGCCTGATTTTAGCATGACTAGCAAGTCGCTAGCATGATTTTAGCATTACTAGCAAGTCGTTAGCATGATTTTATCATTATTTTAGCATGACTAGCAAGTCGCTAGCATTATTTTAGCATTATTTTAGCATGACTAGCAAGTCGCTAGCATGATTTAAGCTTGACTAGCAAGTCGCTAGCATGATTTTAGCACAACTAGCAAGTCGCTAGCATGATTTTAACATTATTTTAGCACGACTAGCAAGTCACTAGCATGATTCTAGCATGACTAGCAAGTCGCTAACATGATTTTAGCATGACTAGCAAGTCGCTAGCATGATTTAAGCTTGACTAGCAAGTCGCTAGCATGATTTTAGCACAACTAGCAAGTCGCTAGCATGATTTTAACATTATTTTAGCACGACTAGCAAGTCGCTAGCATGATTCTAGCATGACTAGCAAGTCGCTAACATGATTTTAGCATGACTAGCAAGTCGCTAGCATGATTTAAGCTTGACTAGCAAGTCGCTAGCATGATTTTAGCACAACTAGCAAGTCGCTAGCATGATTTTAACATTATTTTAGCACGACTAGCAAGTCGCTAGCATGATTCTAGCATGACTAGCAAGTCGCTAACATGATTTTAGCATGACTAGCAAGTCGCTAGCATGATTTTAGCAAGACTAGCAAGTCTCTAGCATGATTTTAAACATGACTAGCAAGTCGCTAGCATGATTTTAACATTATTTTAGCACGACTAGCAAGTCGCTAGCATGATTCTAGCATGACTAGCAAGTCGCTAACATGATTTTAGCATGACTAGCAAGTCGCTAGCATGATTTTAGCAAGACTAGCAAGTCGCTAGCATGATTTTAAACATGACTAGCAAGTCGCTAGCATGATTTAAGCTTGACTAGCAAGTCGCTAGCATGATTTTAACACAACTAGCAAGTCGCTAGCATGATTTTAACATTATTTTAGCAAGACTAGCAAGTCGCTAGCATGATTTTAGCAAGACTAGCAAGTCGCTAGCATGATTTTAAACATGACTAGCAAGTCACTAGCCTGATTTTAGCATGACTAGCAAGTCGCTAGCATGATTTTAGCATTACTAGCAAGTCGCTAGCATGATTTTATCATTATTTTAGCATGACTAGCAAGTCGCTAGCATTATTTTAGCATTATTTTAGCATGACTAGCAAGTCGCTAGCATGATTTAAGCTTGACTAGCAAGTCGCTAGCATGATTTTAGCACAACTAGCAAGTCGCTAGCATGATTTTAACATTATTTTAGCACGACTAGCAAGTCGCTTGCATGATTCTAGCATGACTAGCAAGTCGCTAACATGATTTTAGCATGACTAGCAAGTCGCTAGCATGATTTAAGCTTGACTAGCAAGTCGCTAGCATGATTTTAGCACAACTAGCAAGTCGCTAGCATGATTTTAACATTATTTTAGCACGACTAGCAAGTCGCTAGCATGATTCTAGCATGACTAGCAAGTCGCTAACATGATTTTAGCATGACTAGCAAGTCGCTAGCATGATTTTAGCATGACTAGCAAGTCGCTAGCATGATTTTAGCAAGACTAGCAAGTCGCTAGCATGATTTTAAACATGACTAGCAAGTCACTAGCCTGATTTTAGCATGACTAGCAAGTCACTAGCATGATTTTAGCATTACTAGCAAGTCGCTAGCATGATTTTATCATTATTTTAGCATGACTAGCAAGTCGCTAGCATTATTTTAGCATTATTTTAGCATGACTAGCAAGTCGCTAGCATTATTTAAGCTTGACTAGCAAGTCGCTAGCATGATTTTAGCACAACTAGCAAGTCGATAGCATGATTTTAACATTATTTTAGCACGACTAGCAAGTCGCTAGCATGATTCTAGCATGACTAGCAAGTCGCTAGCATGATTTTAGCACGACTAGCAAGTCGCTAGCATGATTCTAGCATGACTAGCAAGTCGCTAGCATGATTTTAGCACGACTAGCAAGTCGCTAGCATGATTTTAGCATTATTTTAGCATGACTAGCAAGTTGCTAGCATGATTTTAGCATTATTTTAACATGACTAGCAAGTCGCTAGCATGATTTTAGCAAGACTAGCAAGTCGTTAGCGTGATTGTAGTATGACTAGCAAGTCGCTAGCATGATTTTTAGCATGACTAGCAAGTCGCTAGCATGATTTTAGCACGACTAGCAAGTCGCTAGCATGATTTTAGCATTATTTAGCATGACTAGCAAGTCGCTAGCATGATTTTAACATTATTTAGCAATGACTAGCAAGTCGCTAGCATGATTTTAACATTACTAGCAAGTCGCTAGCATGATTTTAACATTATTTAGCATGACTAGCAAGTCGTTAGCATGATTTTTAGCATAACTAGCAAGTCGCTAGCATTATTTTAGCACGACTAACAAGTCGCTAGCATGATTTTAGCATTACTAGCAAGTCGCTAGCATGATTTTAGCACGACTAGCAAGTCACTAGCATGATTTAAGCATTATTTAGCATGACTAGCAAGTCGCTAGCATAATTTTAACATTACTAGCAAGTCGCTAGCATGATTTTAGCATTATTTAGCATGACTAGCAAGTCGCTAGCATGATTTTAGCATTACTAGCAAGTCGCTAGCATGATTTTAGCATTACTAGCAAGACGCTAGCATAATTTTAGCAAGACTAGCAAGTCGTTAGCATGATTGTAGTATGACTAGCAAGTCGTTAGCATGATTTTTAGCACGACTAGCAAGTCGCTAGCATGATTTTAGCATTATTTTAGCATGACTAGCAAGTTGCTAGCATGATTTTAGCATTATTTTAACATGACTAGCAAGTCGCTAGCATTATTTTAGCATGACTAGCAAGTCGCTAGAATGATTTTAGCAAAACTAGCAAGTCGCTAACATGATTTCAGCAAGACTAGCAGGTCGTTAGCATGATTTTAGTATGACTAGCAAGTCGCTAGCATGATTTTTAGCATGACTAGCAAGTCGCTAGCATGATTTTAGCACGACTAGCAAGTCGCTAGCATGATTTTAGCATTATTTAGCATGACTAGCAAGTCGCTAGCATGATTTTAGCATTACTAGCAAGTCGCTAGCATGATTTTAGCAATATTTAGCAATGACTAGCAAGTCGCTAGCATGATTTTAACATTACTAGCAAGTCGCTAGCATGATTTTAGCATGACTAGCATGATTTTAGCATTATTTAGCATGACTAGCAAGTTGCTAGCATGATTTTAGCAGATAGATAGATAGATAGATAGATAGATAGATAGATAGATAGATAGATAGATAGATAGATAGATAGATAGATAGATAAGGTTTGAAGATAGATAGATAGATAGATAGATAGATAGATAGATAGATAGATAGATAGATAGATAGATAGATAGATAGATAGATAGATAAGGTTTGAAGATAGATAGATAGATAGATAGATAGATAGATAGATAGATAGATAGATAGATAGATAGATAGATAGATAAGGTTTGTAGATAGATAGATAGATAGATAGATAGATAGATAGATAGATAGATAGATAGATAGATAGATAGATAGATAGATAGATAGATAAGGTTTGAAGATAGATAGATAGATAGATAGATAGATAGATAGATAGATAGATAGATAGATAGATAGATAGATAGATAGATAGATAGATAAGGTTTGAAGATAGATAGATAGATAGATAGATAGATAGATAGATAGATAGATAGATAGATAGATAGATAGATAGATAGATAGATAGATAGATAAGGTTTGAAGATAGATAGATAGATAGATAGATAGATAGATAGATAGATAGATAGATAGATAGATAGATAGATAGATAGATAGATAGATAGATAGGGTTTGAAGATAGATAGATAGATAGATAGATAGATAGATAGATAGATAGATAGATAGATAGATAGATAGATAGATAGATAGATAGATAGATAGATAGATAGATAGATAGATAGATAGATAGGGTTTGAAGATAGATAGATAGATAGATAGATAGATAGATAGATAGATAGATAGATAGATAGATAGATAGATAGATAGATAGATAGATAGATAGATAGATAGATAGATAGATAAGGTTTGAAGATAGATAGATAGATAGATAGATAGATAGATAGATAGATAGATAGATAGATAGATAGATAGATAGATAGATAAGGTTTGAAGATAGATAGATAGATAGATAGATAGATAGATAGATAGATAGATAGATAGATAGATAGATAGATAGATAGATAGATAGATAGATAAGGTTTGAAGATAGATAGATAGATAGATAGATAGATAGATAGATAGATAGATAGATAGATAGATAGATAGATAGATAGATAGATAGATAGATAGATAGATAGATAGATAAGGTTTGAAGATAGATAGATAGATAGATAGATAGATAGATAGATAGATAGATAGATAGATAGATAGATAGATAGATAGATAGATAGATAGATAGATAGATAGATAGATAGATAGATAGGGTTTGAAGATAGATAGATAGATAGATAGATAGATAGATAGATAGATAGATAGATAGATAGATAGATAGATAGATAGATAAGGTTTGAAGATAGATAGATAGATAGATAGATAGATAGATAGATAGATAGATAGATAGATAGATAGATAGATAGATAGATAGATAGATAGATAGATAAGGTTTGAAGATAGATAGATAGATAGATAGATAGATAGATAGATAGATAGATAGATAGATAGATAGATAGATAGATAGATAGATAGATAGATAGATAGATAGATAGATAGATAAGGTTTGAAGATAGATAGATAGATAGATAGATAGATAGATAGATAGATAGATAGATAGATAGATAAGGTTTGTAGATAGATAGATAGATAGATAGATAGATAGATAGATAGATAGATAGATAGATAGATAGATAGATAGATAGATAGATAGATAGATAGATAAGGTTTGAAGATAGATAGATAGATAGATAGATAGATAGATAGATAGATAGATAGATAGATAGATAGATAGATAGATAGATAGATAGATAGATAGATAGATAAGGTTTGAAGATAGATAGATAGATAGATAGATAGATAGATAGATAGATAGATAGATAGATAGATAGATAGATAGATAGATAGATAGATAGATAGATAAGGTTTGAAGATAGATAGATAGATAGATAGATAGATAGATAGATAGATAGATAGATAGATAGATAGATAGATAGATAGATAGATAGATAGATAGGGTTTGAAGATAGATAGATAGATAGATAGATAGATAGATAGATAGATAGATAGATAGATAGATAGATAGATAGATAGATAGATAGATAGATAGATAGATAGATAGATAGATAGGGTTTGAAGATAGATAGATAGATAGATAGATAGATAGATAGATAGATAGATAGATAGATAGATAGATAGATAGATAGATAGATAGATAGATAGATAGATAGATAGATAGATAGATAGATAAGGTTTGAAGATAGATAGATAGATAGATAGATAGATAGATAGATAGATAGATAGATAGATAGATAGATAGATAGATAGATAGATAGATAGATAGATAAGGTTTGAAGATAGATAGATAGATAGATAGATAGATAGATAGATAGATAGATAGATAGATAGATAGATAGATAGATAGATAGATAGATAGATAGATAGATAAGGTTTGAAGATAGATAGATAGATAGATAGATAGATAGATAGATAGATAGATAGATAGATAGATAGATAGATAGATAGATAGATAGATAGATAGATAGATAGATAGATAAGGTTTGAAGATAGATAGATAGATAGATAGATAGATAGATAGATAGATAGATAGATAGATAGATAGATAGATAGATAGATAGATAGATAGATAGATAGATAGATAGGGTTTGAAGATAGATAGATAGATAGATAGATAGATAGATAGATAGATAGATAGATAGATAGATAGATAGATAGATAGATAGATAGATAGATAAGGTTTGAAGATAGATAGATAGATAGATAGATAGATAGATAGATAGATAGATAGATAGATAGATAGATAGATAGATAGATAGATAAGGTTTGAAGATAGATAGATAGATAGATAGATAGATAGATAGATAGATAGATAGATAGATAGATAGATAGATAGATAGATAGATAGATAGATAGATAGATAGATAGATAGATAGATAGATAAGGTTTGAAGATAGATAGATAGATAGATAGATAGATAGATAGATAGATAGATAGATAGATAGATAGATAGATAGATAGATAGATAGATAGATAGATAGATAAGGTTTGAAGATAGATAGATAGATAGATAGATAGATAGATAGATAGATAGATAGATAGATAGATAGATAGATAGATAGATAGATAGATAGATAGATAGATAGAAAAGGTTTGAAGATAGATAGATAGATAGATAGATAGATAGATAGATAGATAGATAGATAGATAGATAGATAGATAGATAGATAGATAAGGTTTGAAGATAGATAGATAAGGTTTGAAGATAGATAGATAGATAGATAGATAGATAGATAGATAGATAAGGTTTGAAGATAGATAGATAGATAGATAGATAGATAGATAAGGTTTGAAGATAGATAGATAGATAGATAGATAGATAGATGACTAACAAGTCGCTAGCATGATTTTAACATGACTAGCAAGTCGCTAGCATGATTTTAGCATGACTAGCAAGTCGCTAGCATGATTTTAGCACGACTAGCAAGTCGCTAGCATGATTTTAGCATTATTTTAGCATGACTAGCAAAGTCGCTAGCATGATTATAGCATGACTAGCAAGTCGCTAGCATGATTTTAGCAAGACTAGCAAGTCGCTAGCATGATTTTAAACATGACTAGCAAGTCGCTAGCCTGATTTTAGCATGACTAGCAAGTCGCTAGCATGATTTTAGCATGACTAGCAAGTCGCTAGCATGATTTTAGCACGACTAGCAAGTCGCTAGCATGATTTTAGCATGACTAGCAAGTCGCTAGCATGATTTTAGCATTATTTTAGCATGACTAGCAAAGTCGCTAGCATGATTCTAGCATGACTAGATAGATAGATAAGGTTTGAAGATAGATAGATAGATAGATAGATAGATAGATAGATAGATAGATAGATAGATAGATAGATAGATAGATAGATAGATAGATAGATAGATAAGGTTTGAAGATAGATAGATAGATAGATAGATAGATAGATAGATAGATAGATAGATAGATAGATAGATAGATAGATAGATAGATAGATAGATAGATAGATAGATAGATAGATAAGGTTTGAAGATAGATAGATAAGGTTTGAAGATAGATAGATAAGGTTTGAAGATAGATAGATAGATAGATAGATAGATAGATAGATAGATAGATAGATAGATAGATAGATAGATAGATAGATAGATAGATAGATAGATAGGGTTTGAAGATAGATAGATAGATAGATAGATAGATAGATAGATAGATAGATAGATAGATAGATAGATAGATAGATAGATAGATAGATAGATAGATAAGGTTTGAAGATAGATAGATAGATAGATAGATAGATAGATAGATAGATAGATAGATAGATAGATAGATAGATAGATAGATAGATAGATAGATAGATAGATAGATAGATAGATAGATAGAAAAGGTTTGAAGATAGATAGATAGATAGATAGATAGATAGATAGGTAGATAGATAGATAGATAGATAGATAGATAGATAGATAGATAGATAGATAGATAGATAGATAGATAGATAAGGTTTGAAGATAGATAGATAAGGTTTGAAGATAGATAGATAGATAGATAGATAGATAGATAGATAGATAGATAGATAGATAGATAGATAGATAGATAGATAGATAGATAGATAGATAGATAGATAGATAGGGTTTGAAGATAGATAGATAGATAGATAGATAGATAGATAGATAGATAGATAGATAGATAGATAGATAGATAGATAGATAGATAGATAGATAGATAGATAAGGTTTGAAGATAGATAGATAGATAGATAGATAGATAGATAGATAGATAGATAGATAGATAGATAGATAGATAGATAGATAGATAGATAGATAAGGTTTGAAGATAGATAGATAGATAGATAGATAGATAGATAGATAGATAGATAGATAGATAGATAGATAGATAGATAGATAGATAGATAGATAGATAGATAGATAAGGTTTGAAGATAGATAGATAGATAGATAGATAGATAGATAGATAGATAGATAGATAGATAGATAGATAGATAGATAGATAGATAGATAGATAAGGTTTGAAGATAGATAGATAGATAGATAGATAGATAGATAGATAGATAGATAGATAGATAGATAGATAGATAGATAGATAGATAGATAGATAGATAGATAGATAGATAAGGTTTGAAGATAGATAGATAGATAGATAGATAGATAGATAGATAGATAGATAGATAGATAGATAGATAGATAGATATATAGATAGATAGATAGATAGATAGATAGATAAGGTTTGAAGATAGATAGATAGATAGATAGATAGATAGATAGATAGATAGATAGATAGATAGATAGATAGATAGATAGATAGATAGATAGATAGATAGATAGATAGATAGATAGATAAGGTTTGAAGATAGATAGATAGATAGATAGATAGATAGATAGATAGATAGATAGATAGATAGATAGATAGATAGATGATAGATAGATAGATAGATAGATAGATAGATAGATAGATAGATAGATAGATAAGGTTTGAAGATAGATAGATAGATAGATAGATAGATAGATAGATAGATAGATAGATAGATAGATAGATAGATAGATAGATAGATAGATAGATAGATAGATAGATAGATAAGGTTTGAAGATAGATAGATAGATAGATAGATAGATAGATAGATAGATAGATAGATAGATAGATAGATAGATAGATAGATAGATAGATAGATAGATAGATAGGGTTTGAAGATAGATAGATAGATAGATAGATAGATAGATAGATAGATAGATAGATAGATAGATAGATAGATAGATAGATAGATAGATAGATAGATAGATAGATAGATAGGGTTTGAAGATAGATAGATAGATAGATAGATAGATAGATAGATAGATAGATAGATAGATAGATAGATAGATAGATAGATAGATAGATAGATAGATAGATAGATAAGGTTTGAAGATAGATATATAGATAGATTAGTTATTAGTTAGAAAGAACATAGATAGCTTAAAGCTTAATTGAGTATCAATGGCTTCTAGCAGTTTACATTAAACATAGTTCAAACAGACATGGACTTTTGGTCAATGAAAGTCTATGGGGACTTTTTATGATTTTTAATATTAATTTTTAAGAAAACCATAACTCAAAACAGTCTGAAAAGATATAGCACACTAAGTCTGAACAGTATGAAGATCTGACCCGAGTTTGGAGTATGTAGCTTGAACGGTCTAGGAGGAGTTAGTGTCTAAATATTTTCCGCTCAGAAAAATAAGAAGAAGAAGAATAACTAGATAAAAAGTTTGTTAGCAAACTTTAAGTTGGCTTGAGAAAGCCTAGCCAGTAAGTTTTAAAAGCTTTTAGTTTAAAGAAAGTTTAAAGGTTTTCAGTTTGAAATAGTTTTAGTTTTATTGATAAAGTTTGAAGATAGATAGGCTAGATAGATATAAATAGTTTGAAAATAGAAAGATTTATAGATATAAATAGTTAGAAGATATAGTTTGAATGTGAATAGATAGATATGAGGTTACTAGGGTAGCCAGGGTGGTAGCATGATTAGCTAGTTGCTATCATGATTTTAGTAAGACTAGTAAGTCGCTAGCATGATTTTAGCATGACTAGCAAGTCGCTAGCATGATTTACCATGATTAGCAAGTCGCTAGCATGATTTTAGCATGACTAGCAAGTCCCTAGCATGATTATAACATGACTAGCAAGTCGTTAGAATGATTCTAGCAGGACTAGCAAGTCGATAGCATGATTCTAGCATGACTAGCAAGTCGCTAGCATGATTTTAACAAGACTAGCAAGTCGCTAGCATGATTATAACATGACTAGCAAGTCGTTAGAATGATTCTAGCAGGACTAGCAAGTCGATAGCATGATTCTAGCATGACTAGCAAGTCGCTAGCATGATTTTAACAAGACTAGCAAGTCGCTAGCATGATTTTAGCATTATTATAGCATTACTAGCAAGTCACTATCATTATTTTAGCATGACTAGCAAGTCGCTAGCATGACTAGCAAGTCGCTAGCTTGATTTTAGCATTATTTTAACATGACTAGCAAGTCGCTAGCATGATTTTAGCATTATTTTAGCATGACTAGCAAGTCGCTAGCATGATTCTAGCATGAATAGCAATTCGCTAGCATGCTTTTACCATGACTAGCAAGTCGCTAGCATGATTTTAGCACGACTAGCAAGTCGCTAGCATGATTTTAGCATTATTTTAACATGACTAGCAAGTCGCTAGCATGATTTTAGCATGACTAGCAAGTCGCTAGCATGATTCTAGCATGAATAGCAATTCGCTAGCATGCTTTTACCATGACTAGCAAGTCGCTAGCATGATTTTAGCACGACTAGCAAGTCGCTAGCATGATTTTAGCATTATTATAGCTTGACTAGCAAGTCGCTATCATTATTTTAGCATGACTAGCAAGTCGCTATCATTATTTTAGCATGACTAGCAAGTCGCTAGCATGGTTTTAGCATGACTAGCAAGTCGCTAGCATGATTTTAGCATTATTTTAGCATGACTAGCAAGTCGCTAGCATGATTCTAGCATGAATAGCAATTCGCTAGCATGATTTTAGCATGACTAGCAAGTCGCTAGCATGATTTTAGCATGACTAGCAAGTCGCTAGCATGATTTTAACAAAACTAACAAGTCGCTAGCATTATTGTAGTATGACTAGCAAGTCGCTAGCATGATTTTAGCATTACTAGCAAGTCGCTAGCATGATTTTAACATTACTAGCAAGTCGCTAGCATGATTTTAGCATGACTAGCAAGTCGCTAGCATTATTTTAGCACGACTAGCAAGTCGCTAGCATGATTTTAGCATGACTAGCAAGTCGCTAGCATGATTTTAGCAAGACTAGCAAGTCGCTAGCATGATTTTAGCATGACTAGCAAGTCGCTAGCATGATTTTAGCAAGACTAGCAAGTTGCTAGCATGATTTTACCATTATTTTAACATGACTAGCAAGTCGCTAGCATTATTTTAGCATGACTAACAAGTCGCTAGCATGATTTTAGCAAAACTAGCAAGTCGCTAGCATAATTTTAGCAAGACTAGCAAGTCACTAGCATGATTTTAGCAAGACTAGCAAGTCGTTAGCATGATTGTAGTATGAATAGCAAGTCACTAGCATGATTTTTAACATGACTAGCAAGTCGTTAGCATGATTTTAGCACGACTAGCAAGTCGCTATCATGATTTTAGCATTACTAGCAAGTTGCTAGCATGATTTTAGTACGACTAGCAAGTCGCTAGCATGATTTAAGCATTATTTAACATGACTAGCAAGTCTCTAGCATGATTTTAGCATGACTAGCAAGTCGCTAGCATGATTTTAGCATTATTTAGCAATGACTAGCAAGTCGCTAGCATGATTTTAACATTACTAGCAAGTCGTTAACATGATTTTAGCATTATTTAGCATGACTAGCAAGTCGCTAGCATGATTTTAGCATGACTAGCAAGTCGCTAGCATGATTTTAGCATTACTAGCAAGTCGCTAGCATGATTTTAGCATTACTAGCAACTCGCTAGCATGATTTTAGTATGACTAGCAAGTCGCTAGCATGATTTTAGCATTACTAGCAAGTCGCTAGCATAATTTTAGCAAGACTAGCAAGTCGTTAGCATGATTGTAGTATGACTAGCAAGTCGTTAGCATGATTTTAGCACGACTAGCAAGTCGCTAGCATTATTTTAGCATGACTAGCAAGTCGCTAGCATGATTTTAGCATGACTAGCAAGTCGCTAGCATGATTTTAGCATGACTAGCAAGTCGCTAGCATGATTTTAGCAAGACTAGCAAGTTGCTAGCATGATTTTAGCATTATTTTAACATGACTAGCAAGTCGCTAGCATTATTTTAGCATGACTAACAAGTCGCTAGCATGATTTTAGCAAAACTAGCAAGTCGCTAGCATAATTTTAGCAAGACTAGCAAGTCACTAGCATGATTTTAGCAAGACTAGCAAGTCGTTAGCATGATTGTAGTATGAATAGCAAGTCGCTAGCATGATTTTTAACATGACTAGCAAGTCGCTAGCATGATTTTAACATGACTATCAAGTCGCTAGCATGATTTTAGCACGACTAGCAAGTCGCTATCATGATTTTAGCATTACTAGCAAGTCGCTAGCATGATTTTAGCACAACTAGCAAGTCGCTAGCATGATTATACATTATTTAACATGACTAGCAAGTCTTTAGCATGATTTTAGCATGACTAGCAAGTCGCTAGCATGATTTTAGCATTATTTAGCAATGACTAGCAAGTCGCTAGCATGATTTTAACATTACTAGCAAGTCGCTAGCATGATTTTAGCATTATTTAACATGACTAGCAAGTCGCTAGCATGATTTTAACATTACTAGCAAGTCGCTAGCATGATTTTAGCATTACTAGCAACTCGCTAGCATGATTTTAGCATGACTAGCAAGTCGCTAGCATGATTTTAGCATTACTAGCAAGTCGCTAACATAATTTTAGCAAGACTAGCAAGTCGTTAGCATGATTGTAGTATGACTAGCAAGTCGTTAGCATGATTTTAGCACGACTAGCAAGTCGCTAGCATTATTTTAGCATGACTAGCAAGTCGCTAGCATGATTTTAGCACGACTAGCAAGTCGCTAGCATGATTTTAGCAAGACTAGCAAGTCGCTAGCATGATTTTAGCATGACTAGCAAGTCGCTAGCATGATTTTAGCAAGACTAGCAAGTTGCTAGCATGATTTTAGCATTATTTTAACATGACTAGCAAGTCGCTAGCATTATTTTAGCATGACTAACAAGTCGCTAGCATGATTTTAGCAAAACTAGCAAGTCGCTAGCATAATTTTAGCAAGACTAGCAAGTCACTAGCATGATTTTAGCAAGACTACCAAGTCGTTAGCATGATTGTTGTATGAATAGCAAGTCGCTAGCATGATTTTTAACATGACTAGCAAGTCGCTAGCATGATTTTAGCACGACTAGCAAGTCGCTATCATGATTTTAGCATTACTAGCAAGTCGCTAGCATGATTTTAGCACAACTAGCAAGTCGCTAGCATGATTTAAGCATTATTTAACATGACTAGCAAGTCTCTAGCATGATTTTAGCATGACTAGCAAGTCGCTAGCATGATTTTAGCATTATTTAGCAATGACTAGCAAGTCGCTAGCATGATTTTAACATTACTAGCAAGTCGCTAGCATGATTTTAGCATGACTAGCAAGTCGCTAGCATGATTTTAGCATGACTAGCAAGTCGCTAGCATGATTTTAAACATGACTAGCAAGTCACTAGCCTGATTTTAGCATGACTAGCAAGTCGCTAGCATGATTTTAGCATTACTAGCAAGTCGTTAGCATGATTTTATCATTATTTTAGCATGACTAGCAAGTCGCTAGCATTATTTTAGCATTATTTTAGCATGACTAGCAAGTCGCTAGCATGATTTAAGCTTGACTAGCAAGTCGCTAGCATGATTTTAGCACAACTAGCAAGTCGCTAGCATGATTTTAACATTATTTTAGCACGACTAGCAAGTCACTAGCATGATTCTAGCATGACTAGCAAGTCGCTAACATGATTTTAGCATGACTAGCAAGTCGCTAGCATGATTTAAGCTTGACTAGCAAGTCGCTAGCATGATTTTAGCACAACTAGCAAGTCGCTAGCATGATTTTAACATTATTTTAGCACGACTAGCAAGTCGCTAGCATGATTCTAGCATGACTAGCAAGTCGCTAACATGATTTTAGCATGACTAGCAAGTCGCTAGCATGATTTAAGCTTGACTAGCAAGTCGCTAGCATGATTTTAGCACAACTAGCAAGTCGCTAGCATGATTTTAACATTATTTTAGCACGACTAGCAAGTCGCTAGCATGATTCTAGCATGACTAGCAAGTCGCTAACATGATTTTAGCATGACTAGCAAGTCGCTAGCATGATTTTAGCAAGACTAGCAAGTCTCTAGCATGATTTTAAACATGACTAGCAAGTCGCTAGCATGATTTTAACATTATTTTAGCACGACTAGCAAGTCGCTAGCATGATTCTAGCATGACTAGCAAGTCGCTAACATGATTTTAGCATGACTAGCAAGTCGCTAGCATGATTTTAGCAAGACTAGCAAGTCGCTAGCATGATTTTAAACATGACTAGCAAGTCGCTAGCATGATTTAAGCTTGACTAGCAAGTCGCTAGCATGATTTTAACACAACTAGCAAGTCGCTAGCATGATTTTAACATTATTTTAGCAAGACTAGCAAGTCGCTAGCATGATTTTAGCAAGACTAGCAAGTCGCTAGCATGATTTTAAACATGACTAGCAAGTCACTAGCCTGATTTTAGCATGACTAGCAAGTCGCTAGCATGATTTTAGCATTACTAGCAAGTCGCTAGCATGATTTTATCATTATTTTAGCATGACTAGCAAGTCGCTAGCATTATTTTAGCATTATTTTAGCATGACTAGCAAGTCGCTAGCATGATTTAAGCTTGACTAGCAAGTCGCTAGCATGATTTTAGCACAACTAGCAAGTCGCTAGCATGATTTTAACATTATTTTAGCACGACTAGCAAGTCGCTTGCATGATTCTAGCATGACTAGCAAGTCGCTAACATGATTTTAGCATGACTAGCAAGTCGCTAGCATGATTTAAGCTTGACTAGCAAGTCGCTAGCATGATTTTAGCACAACTAGCAAGTCGCTAGCATGATTTTAACATTATTTTAGCACGACTAGCAAGTCGCTAGCATGATTCTAGCATGACTAGCAAGTCGCTAACATGATTTTAGCATGACTAGCAAGTCGCTAGCATGATTTTAGCATGACTAGCAAGTCGCTAGCATGATTTTAGCAAGACTAGCAAGTCGCTAGCATGATTTTAAACATGACTAGCAAGTCACTAGCCTGATTTTAGCATGACTAGCAAGTCACTAGCATGATTTTAGCATTACTAGCAAGTCGCTAGCATGATTTTATCATTATTTTAGCATGACTAGCAAGTCGCTAGCATTATTTTAGCATTATTTTAGCATGACTAGCAAGTCGCTAGCATTATTTAAGCTTGACTAGCAAGTCGCTAGCATGATTTTAGCACAACTAGCAAGTCGATAGCATGATTTTAACATTATTTTAGCACGACTAGCAAGTCGCTAGCATGATTCTAGCATGACTAGCAAGTCGCTAGCATGATTTTAGCACGACTAGCAAGTCGCTAGCATGATTCTAGCATGACTAGCAAGTCGCTAGCATGATTTTAGCACGACTAGCAAGTCGCTAGCATGATTTTAGCATTATTTTAGCATGACTAGCAAGTTGCTAGCATGATTTTAGCATTATTTTAACATGACTAGCAAGTCGCTAGCATGATTTTAGCAAGACTAGCAAGTCGTTAGCGTGATTGTAGTATGACTAGCAAGTCGCTAGCATGATTTTTAGCATGACTAGCAAGTCGCTAGCATGATTTTAGCACGACTAGCAAGTCGCTAGCATGATTTTAGCATTATTTAGCATGACTAGCAAGTCGCTAGCATGATTTTAACATTATTTAGCAATGACTAGCAAGTCGCTAGCATGATTTTAACATTACTAGCAAGTCGCTAGCATGATTTTAACATTATTTAGCATGACTAGCAAGTCGTTAGCATGATTTTTAGCATAACTAGCAAGTCGCTAGCATTATTTTAGCACGACTAACAAGTCGCTAGCATGATTTTAGCATTACTAGCAAGTCGCTAGCATGATTTTAGCACGACTAGCAAGTCACTAGCATGATTTAAGCATTATTTAGCATGACTAGCAAGTCGCTAGCATAATTTTAACATTACTAGCAAGTCGCTAGCATGATTTTAGCATTATTTAGCATGACTAGCAAGTCGCTAGCATGATTTTAGCATTACTAGCAAGTCGCTAGCATGATTTTAGCATTACTAGCAAGACGCTAGCATAATTTTAGCAAGACTAGCAAGTCGTTAGCATGATTGTAGTATGACTAGCAAGTCGTTAGCATGATTTTTAGCACGACTAGCAAGTCGCTAGCATGATTTTAGCATTATTTTAGCATGACTAGCAAGTTGCTAGCATGATTTTAGCATTATTTTAACATGACTAGCAAGTCGCTAGCATTATTTTAGCATGACTAGCAAGTCGCTAGAATGATTTTAGCAAAACTAGCAAGTCGCTAACATGATTTCAGCAAGACTAGCAGGTCGTTAGCATGATTTTAGTATGACTAGCAAGTCGCTAGCATGATTTTTAGCATGACTAGCAAGTCGCTAGCATGATTTTAGCACGACTAGCAAGTCGCTAGCATGATTTTAGCATTATTTAGCATGACTAGCAAGTCGCTAGCATGATTTTAGCATTACTAGCAAGTCGCTAGCATGATTTTAGCAATATTTAGCAATGACTAGCAAGTCGCTAGCATGATTTTAACATTACTAGCAAGTCGCTAGCATGATTTTAGCATGACTAGCATGATTTTAGCATTATTTAGCATGACTAGCAAGTTGCTAGCATGATTTTAGCAGATAGATAGATAGATAGATAGATAGATAGATAGATAGATAGATAGATAGATAGATAGATAGATAGATAGATAAGGTTTGAAGATAGATAGATAGATAGATAGATAGATAGATAGATAGATAGATAGATAGATAGATAGATAGATAGATAGATAGATAGATAAGGTTTGAAGATAGATAGATAGATAGATAGATAGATAGATAGATAGATAGATAGATAGATAGATAGATAGATAAGGTTTGTAGATAGATAGATAGATAGATAGATAGATAGATAGATAGATAGATAGATAGATAGATAGATAGATAGATAGATAGATAAGGTTTGAAGATAGATAGATAGATAGATAGATAGATAGATAGATAGATAGATAGATAGATAGATAGATAGATAGATAGATAGATAGATAGATAGATAGATAAGGTTTGAAGATAGATAGATAGATAGATAGATAGATAGATAGATAGATAGATAGATAGATAGATAGATAGATAGATAGATAGATAGATAGATAGATAAGGTTTGAAGATAGATAGATAGATAGATAGATAGATAGATAGATAGATAGATAGATAGATAGATAGATAGATAGATAGATAGATAGATAGATAGGGTTTGAAGATAGATAGATAGATAGATAGATAGATAGATAGATAGATAGATAGATAGATAGATAGATAGATAGATAGATAGATAGATAGATAGATAGGGTTTGAAGATAGATAGATAGATAGATAGATAGATAGATAGATAGATAGATAGATAGATAGATAGATAGATAGATAGATAGATAGATAGATAGATAGATAGATAGATAGATAAGGTTTGAAGATAGATAGATAGATAGATAGATAGATAGATAGATAGATAGATAGATAGATAGATAGATAGATAGATAGATAGATAGATAAGGTTTGAAGATAGATAGATAGATAGATAGATAGATAGATAGATAGATAGATAGATAGATAGATAGATAGATAGATAGATAGATAGATAGATAGATAGATAAGGTTTGAAGATAGATAGATAGATAGATAGATAGATAGATAGATAGATAGATAGATAGATAGATAGATAGATAGATAGATAGATAGATAGATAGATAGATAGATAGATAAGGTTTGAAGATAGATAGATAGATAGATAGATAGATAGATAGATAGATAGATAGATAGATAGATAGATAGATAGATAGATAGATAGATAGATAGATAAGGTTTGAAGATAGATAGATAGATAGATAGATAGATAGATAGATAGATAGATAGATAGATAGATAGATAGATAGATAGATAGATAAGGTTTGAAGATAGATAGATAGATAGATAGATAGATAGATAGATAGATAGATAGATAGATAGATAGATAGATAGATAGATAGATAGATAGATAGATAGATAGATAGATAGATAGATAGGGTTTGAAGATAGATAGATAGATAGATAGATAGATAGATAGATAGATAGATAGATAGATAGATAGATAGATAGATAGATAGATAGATAGATAGATAGATAGATAGATAAGGTTTGAAGATAGATAGATAGATAGATAGATAGATAGATAGATAGATAGATAGATAGATAGATAGATAGATAGATAGATAGATAGATAGATAGATAGATAGATAAGGTTTGAAGATAGATAGATAGATAGATAGATAGATATATAGATAGATAGATAGATAGATAGATAGATAGATAGATAGATAGATAGATAAGGTTTGAAGATAGATAGATAGATAGATAGATAGATAGATAGATAGATAGATAGATAGATAGATAGATAAGGTTTGAAGATAGATAGATAGATAGATAGATAGATAGATAGATAGATAGATAGATAGATAGATAGATAGATAGATAGATAGATAGATAAGGTTTGAAGATAGATAGATAGATAGATAGATAGATAGATAGATAGATAGATAGATAGATAGATAGATAGATAGATAGATAGATAGATAGATAGATAGATAGGGTTTGAAGATAGATAGATAGATAGATAGATAGATAGATAGATAGATAGATAGATAGATAGATAGATAGATAGATAGATAGATAGATAGATAGATAGATAAATAGATAGATAGATAGATAGATAGATAGATAGATAGATAGATAGATAGATAGATAGATAGATAAGGTTTGAAGATAGATATATAGATAGATTAGTTATTAGTTAGAAAGAACATAGATAGCTTAAAGCTTAATTGAGTATCAATGGCTTCTAGCAGTTTACATTAAACATAGTTCAAACAGACATGGACTTTTGGTCAATGAAAGTCTATGGGGACTTTTTATGATTTTTAATATTAATTTTTAAGAAAACCATAACTCAAAACAGTCTGAAAAGATATAGCACACTAAGTCTGAACAGTATGAAGATCTGACCCGAGTTTGGAGTATGTAGCTTGAACGGTCTAGGAGGAGTTAGTGTCTAAATATTTTCCGCTCAGAAAAATAAGAAGAAGAAGAATAACTAGATATGTACATTTCCTGAAGAAAATGTGAGTGGTGCTTGCGGTGGCAAAACTCGGCCCTCGGTTGCTAGGGTGATGTAATTGGTTACTAGGATGTGGCTGTGAAGATCATAGGTCACTACTTATAGGCCGAGTCAAAACCCACAAACCTCTATGACTTTCTGTTCCAAAGATATGATCTCACAAATTGTATGGCAATATTAGTGTATCTGAGATTTTGCCCAAATTTCTCGCCTGCTTTACGAGAATCGTACGCTCGATCGCTTAAAAAATTCATAGCACACCTCTCTTCAATAAGCCGGTCGATTTGAGACGTCATTCATGGGTCTATGACAAACGGTGTGGGACTAGTTACACGCCGAAGTTCATAATGGCCTGCATGAACATTCTGCCAATGAAAGTCTATGGGATATTTTTGCCTGCTTTTTCGTGCGCTTTTTGAACATCGTAGCTCCAATCCCTCCGTAAAGTCATAGCACACCTCTCCTTAACAAGCCGCAACATTTGACACCTCATTCATGGGTCTACGGCAAACGGTGCCGGACAAATTAGGCACCGAAGTTCCTATGGGCCTGTGTGTGTGTGAGTGAGAAAGTGACAGTTGAGATTCAAATTCACAGACATTCTGCCATTGTAAATGAATGGGATTTTTTAGCTCGCTTTTTCCTCCGCTGTGTGAACATCGTAAGTCCGATTGCTTCAAAAATTCATAGCACACCTCTCCTCAATAAGTCGGTCGATTTGAGACCTCATTCATGGGTCTATGACAAATGGTGCCGGACGAGTTAAACGCCGAAGTTCCTATGGGCCTGAATGAACATTCTGCCAATGAAAGTCTATGGGATATTTTTGCCCGCTTTTTCGTGTGCTGTCTGAACATCGTACCTCCAATCGCTCCGAAAAGTCATGGCACACCTCTCCTCAATAAGCCGCAACTTTTGACACCTCATTTATGGGTCTACGGCAAATGGTGCCGGACAAATTACGCACCGAAGTTCCTATGGGCCTGTGTGTGTGTGTGAGAAAGTGACAGTTGAGATTCAAATTCACATACATTCTGCCATTGTAAATCAATGGGATTTTTTAGCCCGCTTTTTCCTCCGCTGTGTGAACATCGTAGGTCCAATCGCTTAGAAAAGTCATAGCACACCTCTCCTCAATGAGCCGGTCGATTTGAGATGTCATTCATGGGTCTACGACAAACGATGTGGGACGAGTTACACATTGAAGTACCTTTGGGCCTGAATGAACATTCTGCCAATGAAAGTCAATGGGATATTTTTGCCCACTTTTTCGTGCGCTGTTTGAACATCGTGGCTCCAATCGCTCCGAAAAGTCATAGCACACCTCTCCTCAATAAGCCGCAACATTTGACACCTCATTCATGGGTCTACGGCAAACGGTGCTGGACAAATTGTGCACTGAAGTTGAAGGTTGGTTGCTAGGGTGTTGCTATGCAGTTGCTAGGGTACACGGGGTGGTTGCTAGGGTGCTGCTATGCGGTTGCTAGGGTACCCTGGGTGGTTGCTAAGGTGTTACTATGCAGTTTCTAAGGTACCCGGGATGATTGCTATGGCCATTGCTACGGTATCTGGGGTGGTTGCTATGGTACCCGGGTGGTTGCTAGGGCCGTTGCTAGGCTACTCACAGTGGTTGCCAAGGTGTTGGTATGCGGTTGCTAGGGTACCCGGGGTGGTTGCTAGGGTGTTGATATGCGGTTGCTAGGGTACCTGGGGTGGTTGCTTGGGTGTTGCTATGCGGTTGCTAGAGTACCCGGGGAGGTTGCTAGGGTGTTGCTATGCGGTTGCTATGGTACCCGGGTGGTTGCTAGGGCCGTTGCTAGGGTACTCGGGGTGGTTGCTAGGGTGTTGTTTTGTGGTTGCTAGGGTACCCGGGGCGGTTGCTAGGGCCGTTGCTAGGGTACCCAGGGTGGTTGCTAAGGTGTTGCTATGCGGTTGCTAGGGTACCCGGGGTGGTTGCTAGGGTGTTGCTATGTGGTTGCTAGGGAACCCGGGGTGGTTGCTAGGGTGTTGCTATGCAGTTGCTAGGGTACCCGGGGTGGTTGCTAGGGCCGTTGCTAGGGTACCCAGGGTGGTTGCCAAGGTGTTGCTATGTGGTTGCTAGGGTACCTGGGATGGTTGCTAGGGTGTTGCTATGTGGTTGCTAGGGTACTTGGAGTGGTTGCTAGGGCAGTTGCTAGGGTACCCAGGGTGGTTGCTAGGGTACTCGGGTGGTTACTAGGGCCGTTGCTATGCGGTTGCTAGGGTACCCGGGTGGTTGCTAGGGCCGTTGCTAAGGTACCCAGGCTAGTTGCTATGGCATTGGTAGGCAGTTGCTAGTTGTCAAAGATCATTACTATGGAGCGTTATAGAGGTCTTAGCCTGATTAGCCCTTAGCTAATTGCTATTAGCATGTAGCCATTGAGTGGTAGCATGTGTAGCATGTTGAGAATTAGCTAGCATGAGTCAAAAGTAGCAACTCCCATGTCCATGCATCATTCTGATACATAGATATCGGTCTTGCTAATTGGTTGCTAGGGTACTCTGTTTGGTTGCTAGGGAGTGGCCAATAACGACAATGTAAAGTGTAGTTGCCAGTATGAGTGATTTAAACCAACCCCCATGTCTCTGTGACATTCAGGTGTGAAGATATGCCTGTGTGGCTTTGGGTTGCTAGGGTACTCTGTTTGGTTGCTAGGGAGTGGCCAATGACGACACTGTAAAGTGTAGTTGCCAGTATGAGTGATATAAACCAACCCCTATGTCTCTGTGACATTCAGGTCTGAAGATATGCCTGTGTGGCTTTGGGTTGCTAGGGTACTCTGTTTGGTTGCTAGGGAGTGTCAATGTTGATTGGTGATTGGGCGTTTGCTGCCCCGACTCAAAGGAGTCCGCCCCCATGTCTCTATGACACTCTGATCCAGAGATATGCATCTGGGCCCTTATAATGGAAGTCTATGGGATCAGTTGCTAGGGTGCCCTAAATAGTTGCTAGGGCGTGGCTTGACACCTTCATGATGATCCGGAGAGTCTGATTGGCCATCTGAGTAAAATGAGCCCGCCTCCATGTCTCTAGGCCAATGTGATGCTGAGTTATGCCCAATGCAAAACCCCTATGTAAATTACAATGGGTTTTCATGGGACGTCCCTTACCATAGAAAGTCAATGGGGCAAATTTGGAGAGCTCTTGCACCCCAGGGGTACAACTTTTACCCCATTGCGAGGAATCTTCTCGCACAGCTTGATAGCCTCTCCAGATGTGGCGAATCACGTGTTTCTACGAAATTCTTGCTTGGCGCTACGTTCCGTCAAAATTCGTCCCCATGCGTTGTCTATGGGATTTTGGGGCCGAATTTTTACCCCAGGTGACATCATCGTACCCCTGATTGCTTATAAAAGTCGGGGATCTACATTCCCATATTGGCCGCACAATTTGACGCCCATTTCGAGGGTCTACGACAAAAATTGCAGGACGAGGGGCGCGCCAAAATTTGAATGAAAGAGGGGCATTTGCGCCCCAGGGGTACAACTTATACCCCATTGCGAGATGTGTTCTTGCACAGCTTGACAGCCTCTCCAGTTGTGGTGAATCACGTGTTTCTACGAAATTCTGGGTCTGCGCTATGTCCCGTTAAAGTTGGCCGTAATGCATTGTCGTTGTAAATTTTGGGGTGGTTTTTTGCCCCGTGTGACATCATCGTACCCCCGATCCCTTATAAAAGTCATAGCACACCGAGTCTATATAGGACGCACGATTTGACGCCCGTTTCGAGGGTCTACGACAAAAACTGCGGGACTAGTTACGCGCCGAAAAACGTACGGAAGAAGTAAGAAGAAGAAGAAGAAGAAGAAGAAGAAGAAGAAGAATAAGTATGAACAATAGTAATAGTGATGCTTTGCCTATGGCAAGCACCACTAACTAGATATGTACATTTCCTGAAGAAAATGTGAGTGGTGCTTGCGGTGGCAAAACTCGGCCCTCAGTTGCTAGGGTGATGTAATTGGTTGCTAGGGTGTGGCTATGAAGATCACAGGTCACTACTTATAGGCCGAGTCCAAACCCACAAACCTCTATGACTTTCTGATCCAAAGATATATCACAAACTTTATGTCAATGTTCGTCTATCAGAGATTTTGCCCAAATTTCCCACCCGCTTTACGATAATCATACACCTGATCGCTTCAAAAATTCATAGCACACCTCTCCTCAATAAGCCGGTCGATTTGAGACGTCATTCATGGGTCTACGCCAAACGGTGCAGGACAAGTTACACGCCGAAGTTCTTAAGGGCCTGCATGAACATTCTGCCAATGAAAGTCTATGGGATAATTTTGGCCGCTTTTTCATGCGTTGTTTGAACAACGTAGCTCCAATCGCTCCGAAAAGTCATAGCACACCTCTCCTCAATAAGCCGCAACATTTTAAACCTCATTCATGGGTCTACGGCAAACAATGCCGGAGAAATTACACACCGAAGTTCCTATGGGCCTTTGTGTGTGTTTGAGAAAGTGACAGTTGAGATTCAAATTCACAGACATTCTGCCATTGTAAATCAATGGGATTTATTTGCTCGCCTTATCGTCCGCTGTGTGAACATCGTAATTCCGATCACTTAGAAAAGTCATAGCACACCTCTCCTCAATGAGCCGGTCGATTAGACATCTCATTTATGGATCTACGCCTAACGATGCGGGAGGAGTAGCGCGCCGAAGTTTTGTCAGGGCGAACAGTAATAGTAATACTAGATATGTACATTTCCTGAAGAAAATGTGAGTGGTGCTTGCAGTGGCAAAACTCGGCCCTCGGTTGCTAGGGTGTTGATATGCAGTTGCTATGGCACCCATGATGGTTGATAGGGCCGTTGCTAGGGTACCCGGGGTGGTTGCTAGGGTGTTGCTATGCAGTTGTTAGGGTACCCAGGGTGGTTGCTAGGGTGTTGCTATGCAGTTGCTAGGGAACCCGGGGTGGTTGCTAGGGCCGTTGCTAGGGTAACCAGGGTGGTTGCTAAGGTGTTGCTATGTGGTTGCTAGGGTACCCGGAGTGGTTGCTAGGGTGTTGCTAGGCGGTTGCTAGAGTATCCGGGGTGGTTGCTAGGGCCGTTGCTAGGGTACCCGGGGTGGTTGCTAGGGTGTTGCTATGTGGTTGCTATGGTACCAGGGGTGGTTGCTAGGGCCGTTGCTATGGTACCCGTGGTGGCTGCTAGGGTGTTGCTATGCGGTTGCTAGGGTACTTGGGTGGTTGCTAGGGCCGTTGCTAAGGTAACCGGGCTAGTTGCTATGGCGTTGGTATGCAGTTGCTACTTGTCAAAGATCATTACTATGGAGTGTTATAGAGGTATTTGCATGATTAGCCCTTAGCTAATTGCTATTAGCATGAAGCTATTGAGTGCTAGCATGTTTAGCATGTTGAGAGTTTGCTAGCATGAGTCAAAAGTAGCAACTCCCATGTCTATGCGACATTCTGATACAAAAATATAGGTCTTGCTAATTGGTTGCTAGGGTACTATGATTGGTTGCTAGGGAGTGGAAAATGACGACACTGTAAAGTGTAGTTGCCAGTATGAGTGATTTAAACCAACCCCCATGTCTCTGTGACATTCAGGTCAGAAGATATGCCTGTGTGGCTTTAGGTTGCTAGGGTACTCTGTTTGGTTGCTAGGGAGTGGCCAATAACGACAATGTAAAGTGTAGTTGCCAGTATGAGTGATATAAACCAACCCCCATGTCTCTGTGACATTCAGGTCAGAAGATATGCCTGTGTGGCTTTAGGTTGCTAGGGTACTCTGTTTGGTTGCTAGGGAGTGGCCAATAACGACAATGTAAAGTGTAGTTGCCAGTATGAGTGATTTAAACCAACCCCCATGTCTCTGTGACATTCAGGTGTGAAGATATGCCTGTGTGGCTTTGGGTTGCTAGGGTACTCTGTTTGGTTGCTAGGGAGTGGCCAATAACGACAATGTAAAGTGTAGTTGCCAGTATGAGTGATTTAAACCAACCCCCATGTCTCTGTGACATTCAGGTGTGAAGATATGCCTGTGTGGCTTTGGGTTGCTAGGGTACTCTGTTTGGTTGCTAGGGAGTGGCCAATGACGACACTGTAAAGTGTAGTTGCCAGTATGAGTGATATAAACCAACCCCCATGTCTCTGTGACATTCAGGTCTGAAGATATGCCTGTGTGGCTTTGGGTTGCTAGGGTACTCTGTTTGGTTGCTAGGGAGTGGCCAATGACGACACTGTAAAGTGTAGTTGCCAGTATGAGTGATTTAAACCAACCCCCATGTCTCTGTGACATTCAGGTCAGAAGATATGCCTGTGTGGCTTTAGGTTGCTAGGGTACTCTGTTTGGTTGCTAGGGAGTGTCAATGTTGATTGGTGATTGGGCGTTTGCTGCCCCGACTCAAAGGAGTCCGCCCCCATGTCTCTATGACACTCTGATCCAGAGATATGCATCTGGGCCCTTATAATGGAAGTCTATGGGATCAGTTGCTAGGGTGCCCTAAATGGTTGCTAGGGCGTGGCTTGACACCTTCATGATGATCCGGAGAGTCTGATTGGCCATCTGAGTAAAATGAGCCCGCCTCCATGTCTCTAGGCCAATGTGATGCTGAGTTATGCCCAATGCAAAATCCCTATGTAAATTACAATGGGTTTTCATGGGACGTCCCTTACCATAGAAAGTCAATGGGGCAAATTTGGAGAGCTCTTGCACCCCAGGGGTACAACTTTTACCCCATTGCGAGAAGTTTTCTCGCACAGCTTGATAGCCTCTCCAGATGTGGCGAATCACGTGTTTCTACGAATTTCTTGCTTGGCGCTACGTCCCGTCAAAATTCGTCCCAATGCGTTGTCTATGGGATTTTGGGGCCGAATAAAAATTGGCTGTGACATCATCGTACCCCTGATCGCTTATAAAAGTCGGGGATCTACATTCCCATATTGGCCGCACAATTTGACGCCCATTTCGAGGGTCTACGTCAAAAATTGCGGGACGAGGGGCGCGCCAAAATTTGAACAAAAGAGGGGCATTTGCGCCCCAGGGGTACAACTTACACCCCATTGTGAGATGTGTTCACGCACAGCTTGACAGCCTCTCCAGTTGTGGTGAATCACGTGTTTCTACGAAATTCTGGGTCTGCGCTACGTCCCGTTAAAGTTGGCCGTAATGCATTGTCGTTGTAAATTTTGGGGTGGTTTTTTGCCCCGTGTGACATCATCGTACCCCCGATCCCTTATAAAAGTCATAGCACACCGAGTCTATATAGGACGCACGATTTGACGCCCGTTTCGAGGGTCTACGACAAAAACTGCGGGACTAGTTACGCGCCGAAAAACGTACGGAAGAAGTAAGAAGAAGAAGAAGAAGAAGAAGAAGAATAATAAGTATGTGAGATAGTAATAGTGATGCTTTGCCTATGGCAAGCACCACTAACTAGATAAAAAGTTTGTTAGCAAACTTTAAGTTGGCTTGAGAAAGCCTAGCCAGTAAGTTTTAAGTAGTTTTAAAAGCTTTTAGTTTAAAGAAAGTTTAAAGGTTTTCAGTTTGAAATAGTTTTAGTTTTATTGATAAAGTTTGAAGATAGATAGGCTAGATAGATATAAATAGTTTGAAAATAGAAAGATTTATAGATATAAATAGTTAGAAGATATAGTTTGAATGTGAATAGATAGATATGAGGTTACTAGGGTAGCCAGGGTGGTAGCATGATTAGCTAGTTGCTATCATGATTTTAGTAAGACTAGTAAGTCGCTAGCATGATTTTAGCATGACTAGCAAGTCGCTAGCATGATTTACCATGATTAGCAAGTCGCTAGCATGATTTTAGCATGACTAGCAAGTCCCTAGCATGATTATAACATGACTAGCAAGTCGTTAGAATGATTCTAGCAGGACTAGCAAGTCGATAGCATGATTCTAGCATGACTAGCAAGTCGCTAGCATGATTTTAACAAGACTAGCAAGTCGCTAGCATGATTATAACATGACTAGCAAGTCGTTAGAATGATTCTAGCAGGACTAGCAAGTCGATAGCATGATTCTAGCATGACTAGCAAGTCGCTAGCATGATTTTAACAAGACTAGCAAGTCGCTAGCATGATTTTAGCATTATTATAGCATTACTAGCAAGTCACTATCATTATTTTAGCATGACTAGCAAGTCGCTAGCATGACTAGCAAGTCGCTAGCTTGATTTTAGCATTATTTTAACATGACTAGCAAGTCGCTAGCATGATTTTAGCATTATTTTAGCATGACTAGCAAGTCGCTAGCATGATTCTAGCATGAATAGCAATTCGCTAGCATGCTTTTACCATGACTAGCAAGTCGCTAGCATGATTTTAGCACGACTAGCAAGTCGCTAGCATGATTTTAGCATTATTTTAACATGACTAGCAAGTCGCTAGCATGATTTTAGCATGACTAGCAAGTCGCTAGCATGATTCTAGCATGAATAGCAATTCGCTAGCATGCTTTTACCATGACTAGCAAGTCGCTAGCATGATTTTAGCACGACTAGCAAGTCGCTAGCATGATTTTAGCATTATTATAGCTTGACTAGCAAGTCGCTATCATTATTTTAGCATGACTAGCAAGTCGCTATCATTATTTTAGCATGACTAGCAAGTCGCTAGCATGGTTTTAGCATGACTAGCAAGTCGCTAGCATGATTTTAGCATTATTTTAGCATGACTAGCAAGTCGCTAGCATAATTCTAGCATGAATAGCAATTCGCTAGCATGATTTTAGCATGACTAGCAAGTCGCTAGCATGATTTTAGCATGACTAGCAAGTCGCTAGCATGATTTTAACAAAACTAACAAGTCGCTAGCATTATTGTAGTATGACTAGCAAGTCGCTAGCATGATTTTAGCATTACTAGCAAGTCGCTAGCATGATTTTAACATTACTAGCAAGTCGCTAGCATGATTTTAGCATGACTAGCAAGTCGCTAGCATTATTTTAGCACGACTAGCAAGTCGCTAGCATGATTTTAGCATGACTAGCAAGTCGCTAGCATGATTTTAGCAAGACTAGCAAGTCGCTAGCATGATTTTAGCATGACTAGCAAGTCGCTAGCATGATTTTAGCAAGACTAGCAAATTGCTAGCATGATTTTACCATTATTTTAACATGACTAGCAAGTCGCTAGCATTATTTTAGCATGACTAACAAGTCGCTAGCATGATTTTAGCAAAACTAGCAAGTCGCTAGCATGACTAGCAAGTCGCTAGCTTAATTTTAGCATTATTTTAACATGACTAGCAAGTCGCTAGCATGATTTTAGCATTATTTTAGCATGACTAGCAAGTCGCTAGCATGATTCTAGCATGAATAGCAATTCGCTAGCATGCTTTTACCATGACTAGCAAGTCGCTAGCATGATTTTAGCACGACTAGCAAGTCGCTAGCATGATTTTAGCATTATTTTAACATGACTAGCAAGTCGCTAGCATGATTTTAGCATGACTAGCAAGTCGCTAGCATGATTCTAGCATGAATAGCAATTCGCTAGCATGCTTTTACCATGACTAGCAAGTCGCTAGCATGATTTTAGCACGACTAGCAAGTCGCTAGCATGATTTTAGCATTATTATAGCTTGACTAGCAAGTCGCTATCATTATTTTAGCATGACTAGCAAGTCGCTATCATTATTTTAGCATGACTAGCAAGTCGCTAGCATGGTTTTAGCATGACTAGCAAGTCGCTAGCATGATTTTAGCATTATTTTAGCATGACTAGCAAGTCGCTAGCATGATTCTAGCATGAATAGCAATTCGCTAGCATGATTTTAGCATGACTAGCAAGTCGCTAGCATGATTTTAGCATGACTAGCAAGTCGCTAGCATGATTTTAACAAAACTAACAAGTCGCTAGCATTATTGTAGTATGACTAGCAAGTCGCTAGCATGATTTTAGCATTACTAGCAAGTCGCTAGCATGATTTTAACATTACTAGCAAGTCGCTAGCATGATTTTAGCATGACTAGCAAGTCGCTAGCATTATTTTAGCACGACTAGCAAGTCGCTAGCATGATTTTAGCATGACTAGCAAGTCGCTAGCATGATTTTAGCAAGACTAGCAAGTCGCTAGCATGATTTTAGCATGACTAGCAAGTCGCTAGCATGATTTTAGCAAGACTAGCAAGTTGCTAGCATGATTTTACCATTATTTTAACATGACTAGCAAGTCGCTAGCATTATTTTAGCATGACTAACAAGTCGCTAGCATGATTTTAGCAAAACTAGCAAGTCGCTAGCATAATTTTAGCAAGACTAGCAAGTCACTAGCATGATTTTAGCAAGACTAGCAAGTCGTTAGCATGATTGTAGTATGAATAGCAAGTCACTAGCATGATTTTTAACATGACTAGCAAGTCGTTAGCATGATTTTAACACGACTAGCAAGTCGCTATCATGATTTTAGCATTACTAGCAAGTTGCTAGCATGATTTTAGTACGACTAGCAAGTCGCTAGCATGATTTAAGCATTATTTAACATGACTAGCAAGTCTCTAGCATGATTTTAGCATGACTAGCAAGTCGCTAGCATGATTTTAGCATTATTTAGCAATGACTAGCAAGTCGCTAGCATGATTTTAACATTACTAGCAAGTCGTTAACATGATTTTAGCATTATTTAGCATGACTAGCAAGTCGCTAGCATGATTTTAGCATGACTAGCAAGTCGCTAGCATGATTTTAGCATTACTAGCAAGTCGCTAGCATGATTTTAGCATTACTAGCAACTCGCTAGCATGATTTTAGCATGACTAGCAAGTCGCTAGCATGATTTTAGCATTACTAGCAAGTCGCTAGCATAATTTTAGCAAGACTAGCAAGTCGTTAGCATGATTGTAGTATGACTAGCAAGTCGTTAGCATGATTTTAGCACGACTAGCAAGTCGCTAGCATTATTTTAGCATGACTAGCAAGTCGCTAGCATGATTTTAGCATGACTAGCAAGTCGCTAGCATGATTTTAGCATGACTAGCAAGTCGCTAGCATGATTTTAGCAAGACTAGCAAGTTGCTAGCATGATTTTAGCATTATTTTAACATGACTAGCAAGTCGCTAGCATTATTTTAGCATGACTAACAAGTCGCTAGCATGATTTTAGCAAAACTAGCAAGTCGCTAGCATAATTTTAGCAAGACTAGCAAGTCACTAGCATGATTTTAGCAAGACTAGCAAGTCGTTAGCATGATTGTAGTATGAATAGCAAGTCGCTAGCATGATTTTTAACATGACTAGCAAGTCGCTAGCATGATTTTAACATGACTATCAAGTCGCTAGCATGATTTTAGCACGACTAGCAAGTCGCTATCATGATTTTAGCATTACTAGCAAGTCGCTAGCATGATTTTAGCACAACTAGCAAGTCGCTAGCATGATTATACATTATTTAACATGACTAGCAGGTCTCTAGCATGATTTTAGCATGACTAGCAAGTCGCTAGCATGATTTTAGCATTATTTAGCAATGACTAGCAAGTCGCTAGCATGATTTTAACATTACTAGCAAGTCGCTAGCATGATTTTAGCATTATTTAACATGACTAGCAAGTCGCTAGCATGATTTTAACATTACTAGCAAGTCGCTAGCATGATTTTAGCATTACTAGCAACTCGCTAGCATGATTTTAGCATGACTAGCAAGTCGCTAGCATGATTTTAGCATTACTAGCAAGTCGCTAACATAATTTTAGCAAGACTAGCAAGTCGTTAGCATGATTGTAGTATGACTAGCAAGTCGTTAGCATGATTTTAGCACGACTAGCAAGTCGCTAGCATTATTTTAGCATGACTAGCAAGTCGCTAGCATGATTTTAGCATGACTAGCAAGTCGCTAGCATGATTTTAGCAAGACTAGCAAGTCGCTAGCATGATTTTAGCATGACTAGCAAGTCGCTAGCATGATTTTAGCAAGACTAGCAAGTTGCTAGCATGATTTTAGCATTATTTTAACATGACTAGCAAGTCGCTAGCATTATTTTAGCATGACTAACAAGTCGCTAGCATGATTTTAGCAAAACTAGCAAGTCGCTAGCATAATTTTAGCAAGACTAGCAAGTCACTAGCATGATTTTAGCAAGACTACCAAGTCGTTAGCATGATTGTTGTATGAATAGCAAGTCGCTAGCATGATTTTTAACATGACTAGCAAGTCGCTAGCATGATTTTAGCACGACTAGCAAGTCGCTATCATGATTTTAGCATTACTAGCAAGTCGCTAGCATGATTTTAGCACAACTAGCAAGTCGCTAGCATGATTTAAGCATTATTTAACATGACTAGCAAGTCTCTAGCATGATTTTAGCATGACTAGCAAGTCGCTAGCATGATTTTAGCATTATTTAGCAATGACTAGCAAGTCGCTAGCATGATTTTAACATTACTAGCAAGTCGCTAGCATGATTTTAGCATTATTTTAGCATGACCAGCAAAGTCACTAGCATGATTCTAGCATGACTAGCAAGTCGCTAGCATGATTTTAGCATGACTAGCAAGTCGCTAGCATGATTTTAGCATGACTAGCAAGTCGCTAGCATGATTTTAAACATGACTAGCAAGTCACTAGCCTGATTTTAGCATGACTAGCAAGTCGCTAGCATGATTTTAGCATTACTAGCAAGTCGTTAGCATGATTTTATCATTATTTTAGCATGACTAGCAAGTCGCTAGCATTATTTTAGCATTATTTTAGCATGACTAGCAAGTCGCTAGCATGATTTAAGCTTGACTAGCAAGTCGCTAGCATGATTTTAGCACAACTAGCAAGTCGCTAGCATGATTTTAACATTATTTTAGCACGACTAGCAAGTCACTAGCATGATTCTAGCATGACTAGCAAGTCGCTAACATGATTTTAGCATGACTAGCAAGTCGCTAGCATGATTTAAGCTTGACTAGCAAGTCGCTAGCATGATTTTAGCACAACTAGCAAGTCGCTAGCATGATTTTAACATTATTTTAGCACGACTAGCAAGTCGCTAGCATGATTCTAGCATGACTAGCAAGTCGCTAACATGATTTTAGCATGACTAGCAAGTCGCTAGCATGATTTAAGCTTGACTAGCAAGTCGCTAGCATGATTTTAGCACAACTAGCAAGTCGCTAGCATGATTTTAACATTATTTTAGCACGACTAGCAAGTCGCTAGCATTATTTTAGCATGACTAACAAGTCGCTAGCATGATTTTAGCAAAACTAGCAAGTCGCTAGCATAATTTTAGCAAGACTAGCAAGTCACTAGCATGATTTTAGCAAGACTACCAAGTCGTTAGCATGATTGTTGTATGAATAGCAAGTCGCTAGCATGATTTTTAACATGACTAGCAAGTCGCTAGCATGATTTTAGCACGACTAGCAAGTCGCTATCATGATTTTAGCATTACTAGCAAGTCGCTAGCATGATTTTAGCACAACTAGCAAGTCGCTAGCATGATTTAAGCATTATTTAACATGACTAGCAAGTCTCTAGCATGATTTTAGCATGACTAGCAAGTCGCTAGCATGATTTTAGCATTATTTAGCAATGACTAGCAAGTCGCTAGCATGATTTTAACATTACTAGCAAGTCGCTAGCATGATTTTAGCATTATTTTAGCATGACCAGCAAAGTCACTAGCATGATTCTAGCATGACTAGCAAGTCGCTAGCATGATTTTAGCATGACTAGCAAGTCGCTAGCATGATTTTAGCATGACTAGCAAGTCGCTAGCATGATTTTAAACATGACTAGCAAGTCACTAGCCTGATTTTAGCATGACTAGCAAGTCGCTAGCATGATTTTAGCATTACTAGCAAGTCGTTAGCATGATTTTATCATTATTTTAGCATGACTAGCAAGTCGCTAGCATTATTTTAGCATTATTTTAGCATGACTAGCAAGTCGCTAGCATGATTTAAGCTTGACTAGCAAGTCGCTAGCATGATTTTAGCACAACTAGCAAGTCGCTAGCATGATTTTAACATTATTTTAGCACGACTAGCAAGTCACTAGCATGATTCTAGCATGACTAGCAAGTCGCTAACATGATTTTAGCATGACTAGCAAGTCGCTAGCATGATTTAAGCTTGACTAGCAAGTCGCTAGCATGATTTTAGCACAACTAGCAAGTCGCTAGCATGATTTTAACATTATTTTAGCACGACTAGCAAGTCGCTAGCATGATTCTAGCATGACTAGCAAGTCGCTAACATGATTTTAGCATGACTAGCAAGTCGCTAGCATGATTTAAGCTTGACTAGCAAGTCGCTAGCATGATTTTAGCACAACTAGCAAGTCGCTAGCATGATTTTAACATTATTTTAGCACGACTAGCAAGTCGCTAGCATGATTCTAGCATGACTAGCAAGTCGCTAACATGATTTTAGCATGACTAGCAAGTCGCTAGCATGATTTTAGCAAGACTAGCAAGTCTCTAGCATGATTTTAAACATGACTAGCAAGTCGCTAGCATGATTTTAACATTATTTTAGCACGACTAGCAAGTCGCTAGCATGATTCTAGCATGACTAGCAAGTCGCTAACATGATTTTAGCATGACTAGCAAGTCACTAGCATGATTTTAGCAAGACTAGCAAGTCGCTAGCATGATTTTAAACATGACTAGCAAGTCGCTAGCATGATTTAAGCTTGACTAGCAAGTCGCTAGCATGATTTTAGCACAACTAGCAAGTCGCTAGCATGATTTTAACATTATTTTAGCAAGACTAGTAAGTCGCTAGCATGATTTTAGCAAGACTAGCAAGTCGCTAGCATGATTTTAAACATGACTAGCAAGTCACTAGCCTGATTTTAGCATGACTAGCAAGTCGCTAGCATGATTTTAGCATTACTAGCAAGTCGCTAGCATGATTTTATCATTATTTTAGCATGACTAGCAAGTCGCTAGCATTATTTTAGCATTATTTTAGCATGACTAGCAAGTCGCTAGCATGATTTAAGCTTGACTAGCAAGTCGCTAGCATGATTTTAGCACAACTAGCAAGTCGCTAGCATGATTTTAACATTATTTTAGCACGACTAGCAAGTCGCTAGCATGATTCTAGCATGACTAGCAAGTCGCTAACATGATTTTAGCATGACTAGCAAGTCGCTAGCATGATTTTAGCATGACTAGCAAGTCGCTAGCATGATTTTAGCAAGACTAGCAAGTCGCTAGCATGATTTTAAACATGACTAGCAAGTCACTAGCCTGATTTTAGCATGACTAGCAAGTCACTAGCATGATTTTAGCATTACTAGCAAGTCGCTAGCATGATTTTATCATTATTTTAGCATGACTAGCAAGTCGCTAGCATTATTTTAGCATTATTTTAGCATGACTAGCAAGTCGCTAGCATGATTTAAGCTTGACTAGCAAGTCGCTAGCATGATTTTAGCACAACTAGCAAGTCGCTAGCATGATTTTAACATTATTTTAGCACGACTAGCAAGTCGCTACCATGATTCTAGCATGACTAGCAAGTCGCTAGCATGATTTTAGCACGACTAGCAAGTCGCTAGCATGATTCTAGCATGACTAGCAAGTCGCTAGCATGATTTTAGCACGACTAGCAAGTCGCTAGCATGATTTTAGCATTATTTTAGCATGACTAGCAAGTTGCTAGCATGATTTTAGCATTATTTTAACATGACTAGCAAGTCGCTAGCATGATTTTAGCAAGACTAGCAAGTCGTTAGCGTGATTGTAGTATGACTAGCAAGTCGCTAGCATGATTTTTAGCATGACTAGCAAGTCGCTAGCATGATTCTAGCATGACTAGCAAGTCGCTAGCATGATTTTAGCACGACTAGCAAGTCGCTAGCATGATTTTAACATTATTTAGCAATGACTAGCAAGTCGCTAGCATGATTTTAACATTACTAGCAAGTCGCTAGCATGATTTTAACATTATTTAGCATGACTAGCAAGTCGTTAGCATGATTTTTAGCATAACTAGCAAGTCGCTAGCATTATTTTAGCACGACTAACAAGTCGCTAGCATGATTTTAGCATTACTAGCAAGTCGCTAGCATGATTTTAGCACGACTAGCAAGTCACTAGCATGATTTAAGCATTATTTAACATTACTAGCAAGTCGCTAGCATGATTTTAGCATGACTAGCATGATTTTAGCATTATTTAGCATGACTAGCAAGTTGCTAGCATGATTTTAGCAGATAGATAGATAGATAGATAGATAGATAGATAGATAGATAGATAGATAGATAGATAGATAGATAGATAAGGTTTGAAGATAGATAGATAGATAGATAGATAGATAGATAGATAGATAGATAGATAGATAGATAGATAGATAGATAGATAGATAGATAGATAGATAGATAGATAGATAGATAGATAAGGTTTGAAGATAGATAGATAGATAGATAGATAGATAGATAGATAGATAGATAGATAGATAGATAGATAGATAGATAGATAGATAGATAGATAGATAGGGTTTGAAGATAGATAGATAGATAGATAGATAGATAGATAGATAGATAGATAGATAGATAGATAGATAGATAGATAGATAGATAGATAGATAGGGTTTGAAGATAGATAGATAGATAGATAGATAGATAGATAGATAGATAGATAGATAGATAGATAGATAGATAGATAGATAGATAGATAGATAAGGTTTGAAGATAGATAGATAGATAGATAGATAGATAGATAGATAGATAGATAGATAGATAGATAGATAGATAGATAGATAGATAGATAGATAGATAGATAGATAGATAAGGTTTGAAGATAGATAGATAGATAGATAGATAGATAGATAGATAGATAGATAGATAGATAGATAGATAGATAGATAGATAGATAGATAGATAGATAGATAGATAGATAAGGTTTGAAGATAGATAGATAGATAGATAGATAGATAGATAGATAGATAGATAGATAGATAGATAGATAGATAGATAGATAGATAAGGTTTGAAGATAGATAGATAGATAGATAGATAGATAGATAGATAGATAGATAGATAGATAGATAGATAGATAGATAGATAGATAAGGTTTGAAGATAGATAGATAGATAGATAGATAGATAGATAGATAGATAGATAGATAGATAGATAGATAGATAGATAGATAGATAGATAGATAGGGTTTGAAGATAGATAGATAGATAGATAGATAGATAGATAGATAGATAGATAGATAGATAGATAGATAGATAGATAGATAGATAGATAGATAGATAGATAGATAGATAGATAAGGTTTGAAGATAGATAGATAGATAGATAGATAGATAGATAGATAGATAGATAGATAGATAGATAGATAGATAGATAGATAGATAGATAAGGTTTGAAGATAGATAGATAGATAGATAGATAGATAGATAGATAGATAGATAGATAGATAGATAGATAAGGTTTGAAGATAGATAGATAGATAGATAGATAGATAGATAGATAGATAGATAGATAGATAGATAGATAGATAGATAGATAGATAGATAGATAGATAGATAGATAGATAGATAGATAGATAGATAAGGTTTGAAGATAGATAGATAGATAGATAGATAGATAGATAGATAGATAGATAGATAGATAGATAGATAGATAGATAGATAGATAGATAGATAGATAGATAAGGTTTGAAGATAGATAGATAGATAGATAGATAGATAGATAGATAGATAGATAGATAGATAGATAGATAGATAGATAGATAGATAGATAGATAGATAGATAGATAGGGTTTGAAGATAGATAGATAGATAGATAGATAGATAGATAGATAGATAGATAGATAGATAGATAGATAGATAGATAGATAGATAGATAGATAGATAGATAGATAGATAGATAAGGTTTGAAGATAGATAGATAGATAGATAGATAGATAGATAGATAGATAGATAGATAGATAGATAGATAGATAGATAGATAGATAGATAGATAGATAAGGTTTGAAGATAGATAGATAGATAGATAGATAGATAGATAGATAGATAGATAGATAGATAGATAGATAGATAGATAGGGTTTGAAGATAGATAGATAGATAGATAGATAGATAGATAGATAGATAGATAGATAGATAGATAGATAGATAGATAGATAGATAGATAAGGTTTGAAGATAGATAGATAGATAGATAGATAGATAGATAGATAGATAGATAGATAGATAGATAGATAGATAGATAGATAGATAGATAGATAGATAGATAGATAGATAGATAGATAAGGTTTGAAGATAGATAGATAGATAGATAGATAGATAGATAGATAGATAGATAGATAGATAGATAGATAGATAGATAGATAGATAGATAGATAGATAGATAGATAGATAGGGTTTGAAGATAGATAGATAGATAGATAGATAGATAGATAGATAGATAGATAGATAGATAGATAGATAGATAGATAGATAGATAGATAGATAGATAGATAGATAGATAGATAGATAGATAGATAAGGTTTGAAGATAGATAGATAGATAGATAGATAGATAGATAGATAGATAGATAGATAGATAGATAGATAGATAGATAGATAGATAGATAAGGTTTGAAGATAGATAGATAGATAGATAGATAGATAGATAGATAGATAGATAAGGTTTGAAGATAGATAGATAGATAGATAGATAGATAGATAGATAGATAGATAGATAGATAGATAGATAGATAGATAGATAGATAGATAGATAGATAGATAGATAGATAGATAGGGTTTGAAGATAGATAGATAGATAGATAGATAGATAGATAGATAGATAGATAGATAGATAGATAGATAGATAGATAGATAGATAGATAGATAGATAGGGTTTGAAGATAGATAGATAGATAGATAGATAGATAGATAGATAGATAGATAGATAGATAGATAGATAGATAGATAGATAGATAGATAGATAGGGTTTGAAGATAGATAGATAGATAGATAGATAGATAGATAGATAGATAGATAGATAAGGTTTGAAGATAGATAGATAGATAGATAGATAGATAGATAGATAGATAGATAGATAGATAGATAGATAGATAGATAGATAGATAGATAGATAGATAGATAGATAGATAAGGTTTGAAGATAGATAGATAGATAGATAGATAGATACATAGATAGATAGATAGATAGATAGATAGATAGATAGATAGATAAGGTTTGAAGATAGATAGATAGATAGATAGATAGATAGATAGATAGATAGATAGATAGATAGATAGATAGATAGATAGATAGATAAGGTTTGAAGATAGATAGATAGATAGATAGATAGATAGATAGATAGATAGATAGATAGATAGATAGATAGATAGATAGATAGATAGATAGATAGATAGATAGATAGATAGATAGATAAGGTTTGAAGATAGATAGATAGATAGATAGATAGATAGATAGATAGATAGATAGATAGATAGATAGATAGATAGATAGATAGATAGATAGATAGATAGATAGATAGGGTTTGAAGATAGATAGATAGATAGATAGATAGATAGATAGATAGATAGATAGATAGATAGATAGATAGATAGATAGATAGATAAGGTTTGAAGATAGATAGATAGATAGATAGATAGATAGATAGATAGATAGATAGATAGATAGATAGATAGATAGATAGATAGATAGATAAGGTTTGAAGATAGATAGATAGATAGATAGATAGATAGATAGATAGATAGATAGATAGATAGATAGATAGATAGATAGATAGATAGATAGATAGATAGATAGATAGGGTTTGAAGATAGATAGATAGATAGATAGATAGATAGATAGATAGATAGATAGATAGATAGATAGATAGATAGATAGATAGATAGATAGATAGATAGATAGATAGATAGATAAGGTTTGAAGATAGATAGATAGATAGATAGATAGATAGATAGATAGATAGATAGATAGATAGATAGATAGATAGATAGATAGATAGATAGATAGATAAGGTTTGAAGATAGATAGATAGATAGATAGATAGATAGATAGATAGATAGATAGATAGATAGATAGATAGATAGATAGGGTTTGAAGATAGATAGATAGATAGATAGATAGATAGATAGATAGATAGATAGATAGATAGATAGATAGATAGATAGATAGATAGATAGATAGATAAGGTTTGAAGATAGATAGATAGATAGATAGATAGATAGATAGATAGATAGATAGATAGATAGATAGATAGATAGATAGATAGATAAGGTTTGAAGATAGATAGATAGATAGATAGATAGATAGATAGATAGATAGATAGATAGATAGATAGATAGATAGATAGATAGATAGATAGATAGATAGATAGATAAGGTTTGAAGATAGATAGATAGATAGATAGATAGATAGATAGATAGATAGATAGATAGATAGATAGATAGATAGATAGATAGATAGATAGATAAGGTTTGAAGATAGATAGATAGATAGATAGATAGATAGATAGATAGATAGATAGATAGATAGATAGATAGATAGATAGATAGATAGATAGATAAGGTTTGAAGATAGATAGATAGATAGATAGATAGATAGATAGATAGATAGATAGATAGATAGATAGATAGATAGATAGATAGATAGATAGATAGATAGATAGATAGATAGGGTTTGAAGATAGATAGATAGATAGATAGATAGATAGATAGATAGATAGATAGATAGATAGATAGATAGATAGATAGATAGATAGATAGATAGGGTTTGAAGATAGATAGATAGATAGATAGATAGATAGATAGATAGATAGATAGATAGATAGATAGATAGATAGATAGATAGATAGATAGATAGATAGATAGATAGATAGATAAGGTTTGAAGATAGATAGATAGATAGATAGATAGATAGATAGATAGATAGATAGATAGATAGATAGATAGATAGATAGATAGATAGATAGATAGATAGATAGATAAGGTTTGAAGATAGATAGATAGATAGATAGATAGATAGATAGATAGATAGATAGATAGATAGATAGATAGATAGATAGATAAGGTTTGAAGATAGATAGATAGATAGATAGATAGATAGATAGATAGATAGATAGATAGATAGATAGATAGATAGATAGATAGATAGATAGATAGATAGATAGATAGATAGATAGGGTTTGAAGATAGATAGATAGATAGATAGATAGATAGATAGATAGATAGATAGATAGATAGATAGATAGATAGATAGATAGATAGATAGATAGATAGATAGGGTTTGAAGATAGATAGATAGATAGATAGATAGATAGATAGATAGATAGATAGATAGATAGATAGATAGATAGATAGATAGATAGATAGATAGATAGATAGATAGATAGATAGATAAGGTTTGAAGATAGATAGATAGATAGATATATAGATAGATAGATAGATAGATAGATAGATAGATAGATAGATAGATAGATAGATAGATAGATAGATAGATAAGGTTTGAAGATAGATAGATAGATAGATAGATAGATAAGGTTTGAAGATAGATAGATAGATAGATAGATAGATAGATAGATAGATAGATAGATAGATAGATAGATAGATAGATAGATAGATAGATAGATAGATAGATAGATAGATAGATAAGGTTTGAAGATAGATAGATAGATAGATAGATAGATAGATAGATAGATAGATAGATAGATAGATAGATAGATAGATAGATAGATAGATAGATAGATAAGGTTTGAAGATAGATAGATAGATAGATAGATAGATAGATAGATAGATAGATAGATAGATAGATAGATAGATAGATAGATAGATAGATAGATAGATAAGGTTTGAAGATAGATAGATAGATAGATAGATAGATAGATAGATAGATAGATAGATAGATAGATAGATAGATAGATAGATAGATAGATAGATAGATAGATAGATAGATAGATAGATAAGGTTTGAAGATAGATAGATAGATAGATAGATAGATAGATAGATAGATAGATAGATAGATAGATAGATAGATAGATAGATAGATAGATAGATAGATAGATAGATAGATAGATAGATAGATAGATAGATAAGGTTTGAAGATAGATAGATAGATAGATAGATAGATAGATAGATAGATAGATAGATAGATAGATAGATAGATAGATAGATAGATAGATAGATAGATAGATAGATAGATAAGGTTTGAAGATAGATAGATAGATAGATAGATAGATAGATAGATAGATAGATAGATAGATAGATAGATAGATAGATAGATAGATAGATAGATAGATAGATAGATAGATAGATAGGGTTTGAAGATAGATAGATAGATAGATAGATAGATAGATAGATAGATAGATAGATAGATAGATAGATAGATAGATAGATAGATAGATAGATAGATAGATAAATAGATAGATAGATAGATAGATAGATAGATAGATAGATAGATAAGGTTTGAAGATAGATATATAGATAGATTAGTTATTAGTTAGAAAGAACATAGATAGCTTAAAGCTTAATTGAGTATCAATGGCTTCTAGCAGTTTACATTAAACATAGTTCAAACAGACATGGACTTTTGGTCAATGAAAGTCTATGGGGACTTTTTATGATTTTTAATATTAATTTTTAAGAAAACCATAACTCAAAACAGTCTGAAAAGATATAGCACACTAAGTCTGAACAGTATGAAGATCTGACCCGAGTTTGGAGTATGTAGCTTGAACGGTCTAGGAGGAGTTAGTGTCTAAATATTTTCCGCTCAGAAAAATAAGAAGAAGAAGAATAACTAGATAAAAAGTTTGTTAGCAAACTTTAAGTTGGCTTGAGAAAGCCTAGCCAGTAAGTTTTAAGTAGTTTTAAAAGCTTTTAGTTTAAAGAAAGTTTAAAGGTTTTCAGTTTGAAATAGTTTTAGTTTTATTGATAAAGTTTGAAGATAGATAGGCTAGATAGATATAAATAGTTTGAAAATAGAAAGATTTATAGATATAAATAGTTAGAAGATATAGTTTGAATGTGAATAGATAGATATGAGGTTACTAGGGTAGCCAGGGTGGTAGCATGATTAGCTAGTTGCTATCATGATTTTAGTAAGACTAGTAAGTCGCTAGCATGATTTTAGCATGACTAGCAAGTCGCTAGCATGATTTACCATGATTAGCAAGTCGCTAGCATGATTTTAGCATGACTAGCAAGTCCCTAGCATGATTATAACATGACTAGCAAGTCGTTAGAATGATTCTAGCAGGACTAGCAAGTCGATAGCATGATTCTAGCATGACTAGCAAGTCGCTAGCATGATTTTAACAAGACTAGCAAGTCGCTAGCATGATTATAACATGACTAGCAAGTCGTTAGAATGATTCTAGCAGGACTAGCAAGTCGATAGCATGATTCTAGCATGACTAGCAAGTCGCTAGCATGATTTTAACAAGACTAGCAAGTCGCTAGCATGATTTTAGCATTATTATAGCATTACTAGCAAGTCACTATCATTATTTTAGCATGACTAGCAAGTCGCTAGCATGACTAGCAAGTCGCTAGCTTGATTTTAGCATTATTTTAACATGACTAGCAAGTCGCTAGCATGATTTTAGCATTATTTTAGCATGACTAGCAAGTCGCTAGCATGATTCTAGCATGAATAGCAATTCGCTAGCATGCTTTTACCATGACTAGCAAGTCGCTAGCATGATTTTAGCACGACTAGCAAGTCGCTAGCATGATTTTAGCATTATTTTAACATGACTAGCAAGTCGCTAGCATGATTTTAGCATGACTAGCAAGTCGCTAGAATGATTCTAGCATGAATAGCAATTCGCTAGCATGCTTTTACCATGACTAGCAAGTCGCTAGCATGATTTTAGCACGACTAGCAAGTCGCTAGCATGATTTTAGCATTATTATAGCTTGACTAGCAAGTCGCTATCATTATTTTAGCATGACTAGCAAGTCGCTATCATTATTTTAGCATGACTAGCAAGTCGCTAGCATGGTTTTAGCATGACTAGCAAGTCGCTAGCATGATTTTAGCATTATTTTAGCATGACTAGCAAGTCGCTAGCATGATTCTAGCATGAATAGCAATTCGCTAGCATGATTTTAGCATGACTAGCAAGTCGCTAGCATGATTTTAGCATGACTAGCAAGTCGCTAGCATGATTTTAACAAAACTAACAAGTCGCTAGCATTATTGTAGTATGACTAGCAAGTCGCTAGCATGATTTTAGCATTACTAGCAAGTCGCTAGCATGATTTTAACATTACTAGCAAGTCGCTAGCATGATTTTAGCATGACTAGCAAGTCGCTAGCATTATTTTAGCACGACTAGCAAGTCGCTAGCATGATTTTAGCATGACTAGCAAGTCGCTAGCATGATTTTAGCAAGACTAGCAAGTCGCTAGCATGATTTTAGCATGACTAGCAAGTCGCTAGCATGATTTTAGCAAGACTAGCAAGTTGCTAGCATGATTTTACCATTATTTTAACATGACTAGCAAGTCGCTAGCATTATTTTAGCATGACTAACAAGTCGCTAGCATGATTTTAGCAAAACTAGCAAGTCGCTAGCATAATTTTAGCAAGACTAGCAAGTCACTAGCATGATTTTAGCAAGACTAGCAAGTCGTTAGCATGATTGTAGTATGAATAGCAAGTCACTAGCATGATTTTTAACATGACTAGCAAGTCGTTAGCATGATTTTAGCACGACTAGCAAGTCGCTATCATGATTTTAGCATTACTAGCAAGTTGCTAGCATGATTTTAGTACGACTAGCAAGTCGCTAGCATGATTTAAGCATTATTTAACATGACTAGCAAGTCTCTAGCATGATTTTAGCATGACTAGCAAGTCGCTAGCATGATTTTAGCATTATTTAGCAATGACTAGCAAGTCGCTAGCATGATTTTAACATTACTAGCAAGTCGTTAACATGATTTTAGCATTATTTAGCATGACTAGCAAGTCGCTAGCATGATTTTAGCATGACTAGCAAGTCGCTAGCATGATTTTAGCATTACTAGCAAGTCGCTAGCATGATTTTAGCATTACTAGCAACTCGCTAGCATGATTTTAGCATGACTAGCAAGTCGCTAGCATGATTTTAGCATTACTAGCAAGTCGCTAGCATAATTTTAGCAAGACTAGCAAGTCGTTAGCATGATTGTAGTATGACTAGCAAGTCGTTAGCATGATTTTAGCACGACTAGCAAGTCGCTAGCATTATTTTAGCATGACTAGCAAGTCGCTAGCATGATTTTAGCATGACTAGCAAGTCGCTAGCATGATTTTAGCATGACTAGCAAGTCGCTAGCATGATTTTAGCAAGACTAGCAAGTTGCTAGCATGATTTTAGCATTATTTTAACATGACTAGCAAGTCGCTAGCATTATTTTAGCATGACTAACAAGTCGCTAGCATGATTTTAGCAAAACTAGCAAGTCGCTAGCATAATTTTAGCAAGACTAGCAAGTCACTAGCATGATTTTAGCAAGACTAGCAAGTCGTTAGCATGATTGTAGTATGAATAGCAAGTCGCTAGCATGATTTTTAACATGACTAGCAAGTCGCTAGCATGATTTTAACATGACTATCAAGTCGCTAGCATGATTTTAGCACGACTAGCAAGTCGCTATCATGATTTTAGCATTACTAGCAAGTCGCTAGCATGATTTTAGCACAACTAGCAAGTCGCTAGCATGATTATACATTATTTAACATGACTAGCAAGTCTCTAGCATGATTTTAGCATGACTAGCAAGTCGCTAGCATGATTTTAGCATTATTTAGCAATGACTAGCAAGTCGCTAGCATGATTTTAACATTACTAGCAAGTCGCTAGCATGATTTTAGCATTATTTAACATGACTAGCAAGTCGCTAGCATGATTTTAACATTACTAGCAAGTCGCTAGCATGATTTTAGCATTACTAGCAACTCGCTAGCATGATTTTAGCATGACTAGCAAGTCGCTAGCATGATTTTAGCATTACTAGCAAGTCGCTAACATAATTTTAGCAAGACTAGCAAGTCGTTAGCATGATTGTAGTATGACTAGCAAGTCGTTAGCATGATTTTAGCACGACTAGCAAGTCGCTAGCATTATTTTAGCATGACTAGCAAGTCGCTAGCATGATTTTAGCATGACTAGCAAGTCGCTAGCATGATTTTAGCAAGACTAGAAAGTCGCTAGCATGATTTTAGCATGACTAGCAAGTCGCTAGCATGATTTTAGCAAGACTAGCAAGTTGCTAGCATGATTTTAGCATTATTTTAACATGACTAGCAAGTCGCTAGCATTATTTTAGCATGACTAACAAGTCGCTAGCATGATTTTAGCAAAACTAGCAAGTCGCTAGCATAATTTTAGCAAGACTAGCAAGTCACTAGCATGATTTTAGCAAGACTACCAAGTCGTTAGCATGATTGTTGTATGAATAGCAAGTCGCTAGCATGATTTTTAACATGACTAGCAAGTCGCTAGCATGATTTTAGCACGACTAGCAAGTCGCTATCATGATTTTAGCATTACTAGCAAGTCGCTAGCATGATTTTAGCACAACTAGCAAGTCGCTAGCATGATTTAAGCATTATTTAACATGACTAGCAAGTCTCTAGCATGATTTTAGCATGACTAGCAAGTCGCTAGCATGATTTTAGCATTATTTAGCAATGACTAGCAAGTCGCTAGCATGATTTTAACATTACTAGCAAGTCGCTAGCATGATTTTAGCATTATTTTAGCATGACCAGCAAAGTCACTAGCATGATTCTAGCATGACTAGCAAGTCGCTAGCATGATTTTAGCATGACTAGCAAGTCGCTAGCATGATTTTAGCATGACTAGCAAGTCGCTAGCATGATTTTAAACATGACTAGCAAGTCACTAGCCTGATTTTAGCATGACTAGCAAGTCGCTAGCATGATTTTAGCATTACTAGCAAGTCGTTAGCATGATTTTATCATTATTTTAGCATGACTAGCAAGTCGCTAGCATGATTTTAAACATGACTAGCAAGTCACTAGCCTGATTTTAGCATGACTAGCAAGTCACTAGCATGATTTTAGCATTACTAGCAAGTCGCTAGCATGATTTTATCATTATTTTAGCATGACTAGCAAGTCGCTAGCATTATTTTAGCATTATTTTAGCATGACTAGCAAGTCGCTAGCATAATTTAAGCTTGACTAGCAAGTCGCTAGCATGATTTTAGCACAACTAGCAAGTCGCTAGCATGATTTTAACATTATTTTAGCACGACTAGCAAGTCGCTAGCATGATTCTAGCATGACTAGCAAGTCGCTAGCATGATTTTAGCACGACTAGCAAGTCGCTAGCATGATTCTAGCATGACTAGCAAGTCGCTAGCATGATTTTAGCACGACTAGCAAGTCGCTAGCATGATTTTAGCATTATTTTAGCATGACTAGCAAGTTGCTAGCATGATTTTAGCATTATTTTAACATGACTAGCAAGTCGCTAGCATGATTTTTAGCATGACTAGCAAGTCGCTAGCATGATTTTAGCACGACTAGCAAGTCGCTAGCATGATTTTAGCATTATTTAGCATGACTAGCAAGTCGCTAGCATGATTTTAACATTATTTAGCAATGACTAGCAAGTCGCTAGCATGATTTTAACATTACTAGCAAGTCGCTAGCATGATTTTAACATTATTTAGCATGACTAGCAAGTCGTTAGCATGATTTTTAGCATAACTAGCAAGTCGCTAGCATTATTTTAGCACGACTAACAAGTCGCTAGCATGATTTTAGCATTACTAGCAAGTCGCTAGCATGATTTTAGCACGACTAGCAAGTCACTAGCATGATTTAAGCATTATTTAGCATGACTAGCAAGTCGCTAGCATGATTTTAACATTACTAGCAAGTCGCTAGCATGATTTTAGCATTATTTAGCATGACTAGCAAGTCGCTAGCATGATTTTAGCATTACTAGCAAGTCGCTAGCATGATTTTAGCATTACTAGCAAGACGCTAGCATAATTTTAGCAAGACTAGCAAGTCGTTAGCATGATTGTAGTATGACTAGCAAGTCGTTAGCATGATTTTTAGCACGACTAGCAAGTCGCTAGCATGATTTTAGCATTATTTTAGCATGACTAGCAAGTTGCTAGCATGATTTTAGCATTATTTTAACATGACTAGCAAGTCGCTAGCATTATTTTAGCATGACTAGCAAGTCGCTAGAATGATTTTAGCAAAACTAGCAAGTCGCTAACATGATTTCAGCAAGACTAGCAGGTCGTTAGCATGATTTTAGTATGACTAGCAAGTCGCTAGCATGATTTTTAGCATGACTAGCAAGTCGCTAGCATGATTTTAGCACGACTAGCAAGTCGCTAGCATGACTTTAGCATTATTTAGCATGACTAGCAAGTCGCTAGCATGATTTTAGCATTAAAAGCAAGTCGCTAGCATGATTTTAGCAATATTTAGCAATGACTAGCAAGTCGCTAGCATGATTTTAACATTACTAGCAAGTCGCTAGCATGATTTTAGCATGACTAGCAAGTTGCTAGCATGATTTTAGCATTATTTTAGCATGACTAGCAAGTTGCTAGCATGATTTTAGCATTATTTTAACATGACTAGCAAGTCGCTAGCATTATTTTAGCATGACTAGCAAGTCGCTAGAATGATTTTAGCAAAACTAGCAAGTCGCTAACATGATTTCAGCAAGACTAGCAGGTCGTTAGCATGATTTTAGTATGACTAGCAAGTCGCTAGCATGATTTTTAGCATGACTAGCAAGTCGCTAGCATGATTTTAGCACGACTAGCAAGTCGCTAGCATGACTTTAGCATTATTTAGCATGACTAGCAAGTCGCTAGCATGATTTTAGCATTAAAAGCAAGTCGCTAGCATGATTTTAGCAATATTTAGCAATGACTAGCAAGTCGCTAGCATGATTTTAACATTACTAGCAAGTCGCTAGCATGATTTTAGCATGACTAGCAAGTTGCTAGCATGATTTTAGCAGATAGATAGATAGATAGATAGATAGATAGATAGATAGATAGATAGATAGATAGATAGATAGATAGATAGATAGATAGATAAGGTTTGAAGATAGATAGATAGATAGATAGATAGATAGATAGATAGATAGATAGATAGATAGATAGATAGATAGATAGATAGATAAGGTTTGAAGATAGATAGATAGATAGATAGATAGATAGATAGATAGATAGATAGATAGATAGATAGATAGATAGATAGATAGATAGATAGATAGATAGATAGATAGATAGATAAGGTTTGTAGATAGATAGATAGATAGATAGATAGATAGATAGATAGATAGATAGATAGATAGATAGATAGATAGATAGATAGATAGATAGATAGATAGATAGATAAGGTTTGAAGATAGATAGATAGATAGATAGATAGATAGATAGATAGATAGATAGATAGATAGATAGATAAGGTTTGAAGATAGATAGATAGATAGATAGATAGATAGATAGATAGATAGATAGATAGATAGATAGATAAGGTTTGAAGATAGATAGATAGATAGATAGATAGATAGATAGATAGATAGATAGATAGATAGATAGATAGATAGATAGATAGATAGATAGATAGGGTTTGAAGATAGATAGATAGATAGATAGATAGATAGATAGATAGATAGATAGATAGATAGATAGATAGATAGATAGATAGATAGATAGATAGATAGATAGATGATAGATAGGGTTTGAAGATAGATAGATAGATAGATAGATAGATAGATAGATAGATAGATAGATAGATAGATAGATAGATAGATAGATAGATAAGGTTTGAAGATAGATAGATAGATAGATAGATAGATAGATAGATAGATAGATAGATAGATAGATAGATAGATAGATAGATAGATAGATAGATAGATAGATAGATAGATAGATAAGGTTTGAAGATAGATAGATAGATAGATAGATAGATAGATAGATAGATAGATAGATAGATAGATAGATAGATAGATAGATAGATAGATAGATAGATAGATAGATAGATAAGGTTTGAAGATAGATAGATAGATAGATAGATAGATAGATAGATAGATAGATAGATAGATGATAGATAGATAGATAGATAGATAGATAGATAGATAGATAGATAGATAGATAGATAGATAGATAGATAGATAGATAGATAAGGTTTGAAGATAGATAGATAGATAGATAGATAGATAGATAGATAGATAGATAGATAGATAGATAGATAGATAGATAGATAGATAGATAAGGTTTGAAGATAGATAGATAGATAGATAGATAGATAGATAGATAGATAGATAGATAGATAGATAGATAGATAGATAGATAGATAGATAGATAGATAGATAGATAGATAGATAGGGTTTGAAGATAGATAGATAGATAGATAGATAGATAGATAGATAGATAGATAGATAGATAGATAGATAGATAGATAGATAGATAGATAGATAGATAGATAGATAGATAGATAGGGTTTGAAGATAGATAGATAGATAGATAGATAGATAGATAGATAGATAGATAGATAGATAGATAGATAGATAGATAAGGTTTGAAGATAGATAGATAGATAGATAGATAGATAGATAGATAGATAGATAGATAGATAGATAGATAGATAGATAGATAAGGTTTGAAGATAGATAGATAGATAGATAGATAGATAGATAGATAGATAGATAGATAGATAGATAGATAGATAGATAGATAAGGTTTGAAGATAGATAGATAGATAGATAGATAGATAGATAGATAGATAGATAGATAGATAGATAGATAGATAGATAGATAGATAGATAAGGTTTGAAGATAGATAGATAGATAGATAGATAGATAGATAGATAGATAGATAGATAGATAGATAGATAGATAGATAGATAGATAGATAGATAGATAAGGTTTGAAGATAGATAGATAGATAGATAGATAGATAGATAGATAGATAGATAGATAGATAGATAGATAGATAGATAGATAGATAGATAGATAGATAGATAGATAGATAGATAGATAGATAGGGTTTGAAGATAGATAGATAGATAGATAGATAGATAGATAGATAGATAGATAGATAGATAGATAGATAGATAGATAGATAGATAGATAGATAGATAGGGTTTGAAGATAGATAGATAGATAGATAGATAGATAGATAGATAGATAGATAGATAGATAGATAGATAGATAGATAGATAGATAGATAGATAGATAGATAGATAGATAGATAAGGTTTGAAGATAGATAGATAGATAGATAGATAGATAGATAGATAGATAGATAGATAGATAGATAGATAGATAGATAGATAGATAGATAGATAGATAGATAGATAAGGTTTGAAGATAGATAGATAGATAGATAGATAGATAGATAGATAGATAGATAGATAGATAGATAGATAGATAGATAGATAGATAAGGTTTGAAGATAGATAGATAGATAGATAGATAGATAGATAGATAGATAGATAGATAGATAGATAGATAGATAGATAAGGTTTGAAGATAGATAGATAGATAGATAGATAGATAGATAGATAGATAGATAGATAGATAGATAGATAGATAGATAGATAGATAGATAGATAGATAGATAGATAAGGTTTGAAGATAGATAGATAGATAGATAGATAGATAGATAGATAGATAGATAGATGATAGATAGATAGATAGATAGATAGATAGATAGATAGATAGATAGATAGATAGATAGATAGATAGATAGATAGATAGATAGGGTTTGAAGATAGATAGATAGATAGATAGATAGATAGATAGATAGATAGATAGATAGATAGATAGATAGATAGATAGATAGATAGATAGATAAGGTTTGAAGATAGATATATAGATAGATTAGTTATTAGTTAGAAAGAACATAGATAGCTTAAAGCTTAATTGAGTATCAATGGCTTCTAGCAGTTTACCTTAAACATAGTTCAAACAGACATGGACTTTTGGTCAATGAAAGTCTATGGGGACTTTTTATGATTTTTAATATTAATTTTTAAGAAAACCATAACTCAAAACAGTCTGAAAAGATATAGCACACTAAGTCTGAACAGTATGAAGATCTGACCCGAGTTTGGAGTATGTAGCTTGAACGGTCTAGGAGGAGTTAGTGTCTAAATATTTTCCGCTCAGAAAAATAAGAAGAAGAAGAATAACTAGATAAAAAGTTTGTTAGCAAACTTTAAGTTGGCTTGAGAAAGCCTAGCCAGTAAGTTTTAAGTAGTTTTAAAAGCTTTTAGTTTAAATAAAGTTTAAAGGTTTTCAGTTTGAAATAGTTTTAGTTTGATTAATAAAGTTTGAAGATAGATAGGCTAGATAGATATAAATAGTTTGAAAATAGATTGATTTATATATATAAATAGTTAGAATATATAAATAGTTTGAATGTGAATAGATGCTAAGGTGTTGCTATGCGGTTGCTAAGGTACCCACGGTGGTTGCTAAGGTGTTGCTATGCGGTTGCTAGCATTATTTAAGCAAGACTAGCAAGTCGTTAACATGATTTTAAAATGACTAGCAAGTAGCTAGCATGATTCTAGCATGACTAGCAAGTCGCTAGCATGATTTTAGCAAGACTAGCAAGTCGCTAGCATTATTTAAGCAAGACTAGCAAGTCGCTAACATGATTTTTAGCATGACTAGCAAGTCGCTAGCATGATTTTACCATGACTAACAAGTCGCTAGCATGATTTTAGCATGACTAGCAAGTCGCTAGCATGATTTTACCATGACTAGCAAGTCGCTAGCATGATTTTAGCACGACTAGCAAGTCGCTAGCATTATTTTAGCATTATTTTAGCATGACTAGCAAAGTCGCTAGCATGATTCTAGCATGACTAACAAGTCACTAGCATGATTTTAGCAAGACTAGCAAGTCGCTAGCATGATTTTAAACATGACTAGCAAGTCGCTAGCCTGATTTTAGCATGACTAGCAAGTCGATAGCATGATTTTAGCATGATTAGCAAGTCGCTAGCATGATTTTAGCACGACTAGCAAGTCGCTAGCATGATTTTAGCATGACTACCAAGTCGCTAGCATGATTTAAGCATTATTTTAGCATGACTAGCAAAGTCGCTAGCATGATTCTAGCATGACTAGCAAGTCGCTAGCATGATTCTAGCATGACTAGCAAGTCGCTAGCATGATTTTAGCATGACTAGCAAGTCGCTAGCATGATTTTAGCAAGACTAGCAAGTCGCTAGCATGATTTTAAACATGACTAGCAAGTCGCTAGCCTGATTTTAGCATGACTAGCAAGTCGCTAGCATGATTTTAGCATGACTATCAAGTCGCTAGCATGATTGTATCATTATTTTAGCATGACTAGCAAGTCACTAGCATGATTTTAGCATTATTTTAACATGACTAGCAAGTCGCTAGCATGATTTTAGCACGACTAGCAAGTCTCTAGCATGATTTTAGCACGACTAGCAAGTCGCTAGCATGATTTTAGCATGACTAGCAAGTCGCTGGCATTATTTTAGCATGACTAGCAAGTCGCTAGCATGATTCTAGCATGACTAGCAAAGTCGCTAGCATGATTTTAGCAAGACTAGCAAGTCGCTAGCATGATTTTAAACATGACTAGCAAGTCGCTAGCCTGATTTTAGCATGACTACCAAGTCGTTAGCATGATTTTAGCATGACTAGCAAGTCGCTAGCATGATTTTAGCAAGACTAGCAAGTCGCTAGCATGATTTTAGCATGACTACAAAGTCGCTAGCATGATTTTAGCATTATTTTAGCATGACTAGCAAAGTCGCTAGCATGATTCTAGCATGACTAGCAAGTCGCTAGCATGATTTTAGCATGACTAGCAAGTCGCTAGCCTGATTTTAGCATGACTAGCAAGTCGCTAGCATGATTTTAACATGACTACCAAGTCGTTAGCATGATTTTAGCATGACTAGCAAGTCGCTAGCATGATTTTAGCATTATTTTAGCATGACTAGCAAGTCGCTAGCATGATTTTAGCATGACTAGCAAGTCGCTAGCATGATTTTAGCATGACTAGCAAGTCGCTAGCATGATTTTAGCACGACTAGCAAGTCACTAGCATGATTTTAGCATGACTAGCAAGTCGCTAGCATTATTTTAGCATGACTAGCAAGTCGCTAGCATGATTTTAGCAAGACTAGCAAGTCGCTAGCTTTATTTAAGCAAGACTAGCAAGTCGCTAACATGATTTTTAGCATGACTAGCAAGTCGCTAGCATGATTTTACCATGACTAACAAGTCGCTAGCATGATTCTAGCATGACTAGCAAGTCGCTAGCATGATTTTAGCAAGACTAGCAAGTCGCTAGCATGATTTTAAACATGACTAGCAAGTCGCTAGCCTGATTTTAGCATGACTAGCAAGTCGTTAGCATGATTTTAGCATGACTAGCAAGTCGCTAGCATGATTTTAGCACGACTAGCAAGTCGCTAGCATGATTTTAGCATGACTAGCAAGTCGCTAGCATGATTTTAGCATTATTTTAGCATGACTAGCAAAGTCGCTAGCATAATTCTAGCATGACTAGCAAGTCGCTAGCATGATTTTAGCATGACTAGCAAGTCGCTAGCATGATTTTAGCAAGACTAGCAAGTCGCTAACATGATTTTAAACATGACTAGCAAGTCGCTAGCCTGATTTTAGCATGACTAGCAAGTCGCTAGCATGGTTTTAGCTAGACTAGCAAGTCTCTAGCATGATTTTTAACATGACTAGCAAATCGCTAACATGATTTTAGCATGACTAGTAAGATAGATAGATAGATAGATAGATAGATAGATAGATAGATAGATAGATAGATAGATAGATAGATAAGGTTTGAAGATAGATATATAGATAGATTAGTTATTAGTTAGAAAGAACATAGATAGCTTAAAGCTTAATTGAGTATCAATGGCTTCTAGCAGTTTACATTAAACATAGTTCAAACAGACATGGACTTTTGGTCAATGAAAGTCTATGGGGACTTTTTATGATTTTTAATATTAATTTTTAAGAAAACCATAACTCAAAACAGTCTGAAAAGATATAGCACACTAAGTCTGAACAGTATGAAGATCTGACCCGAGTTTGGAGTATGTAGCTTGAACGGTCTAGGAGGAGTTAGTGTCTAAATATTTTCCGCTCAGAAAAATAAGAAGAAGAAGAATAACTAGATAAAAAGTTTGTTAGCAAACTTTAAGTTGGCTTGAGAAAGCCTAGCCAGTAAGTTTTAAGTAGTTTTAAAAGCTTTTAGTTTAAATAAAGTTTAAAGGTTTTCAGTTTGAAATAGTTTTAGTTTGATTAATAAAGTTTGAAGATAGATAGGCTAGATAGATATAAATAGTTTGAAAATAGATTGATTTATATATATAAATAGTTAGAATATATAAATAGTTTGAATGTGAATAGATGCTAAGGTGTTGCTATGCGGTTGCTAAGGTACCCACGGTGGTTGCTAAGGTGTTGCTATGCGGTTGCTAGCATTATTTAAGCAAGACTAGCAAGTCGTTAACATGATTTTAAAATGACTAGCAAGTAGCTAGCATGATTCTAGCATGACTAGCAAGTCGCTAGCATGATTTTAGCAAGACTAGCAAGTCGCTAGCATTATTTAAGCAAGACTAGCAAGTCGCTAACATGATTTTTAGCATGACTAGCAAGTCGCTAGCATGATTTTACCATGACTAACAAGTCGCTAGCATGATTTTAGCATGACTAGCAAGTCGCTAGCATGATTTTACCATGACTAGCAAGTCGCTAGCATGATTTTAGCACGACTAGCAAGTCGCTAGCATTATTTTAGCATTATTTTAGCATGACTAGCAAAGTCGCTAGCATGATTCTAGCATGACTAACAAGTCACTAGCATGATTTTAGCAAGACTAGCAAGTCGCTAGCATGATTTTAAACATGACTAGCAAGTCGCTAGCCTGATTTTAGCATGACTAGCAAGTCGCTAGCATGATTTTAGCATGATTAGCAAGTCGCTAGCATGATTTTAGCACGACTAGCAAGTCGCTAGCATGATTTTAGCATGACTACCAAGTCGCTAGCATGATTTAAGCATTATTTTAGCATGACTAGCAAAGTCGCTAGCATGATTCTAGCATGACTAGCAAGTCGCTAGCATGATTCTAGCATGACTAGCAAGTCGCTAGCATGATTTTAGCATGACTAGCAAGTCGCTAGCATGATTTTAGCAAGACTAGCAAGTCGCTAGCATGATTTTAAACATGACTAGCAAGTCGCTAGCCTGATTTTAGCATGACTAGCAAGTCGCTAGCATGATTTGAGCATGACTATCAAGTCGCTAGCATGATTTTATCATTATTTTAGCATGACTAGCAAGTCACTAGCATGATTTTAGCATTATTTTAACATGACTAGCAAGTCGCTAGCATGATTTTAGCACGACTAGCAAGTCTCTAGCATGATTTTAGCACGACTAGCAAGTCGCTAGCATGATTTTAGCATGACTAGCAAGTCGCTGGCATTATTTTAGCATGACTAGCAAGTCGCTAGCATGATTCTAGCATGACTAGCAAAGTCGCTAGCATGATTTTAGCAAGACTAGCAAGTCGCTAGCATGATTTTAAACATGACTAGCAAGTCGCTAGCCTGATTTTAGCATGACTACCAAGTCGTTAGCATGATTTTAGCATGACTAGCAAGTCGCTAGCATGATTTTAGCAAGACTAGCAAGTCGCTAGCATGATTTTAGCATGACTACAAAGTCGCTAGCATGATTTTAGCATTATTTTAGCATGACTAGCAAAGTCGCTAGCATGATTCTAGCATGACTAGCAAGTCGCTAGCATGATTTTAGCATGACTAGCAAGTCGCTAGCCTGATTTTAGCATGACTAGCAAGTCGCTAGCATGATTTTAACATGACTACCAAGTCGTTAGCATGATTTTAGCATGACTAGCAAGTCGCTAGCATGATTTTAGCATTATTTTAGCATGACTAGCAAGTCGCTAGCATGATTTTAGCATGACTAGCAAGTCGCTAGCATGATTTTAGCATGACTAGCAAGTCGCTAGCATGATTTTAGCACGACTAGCAAGTCACTAGCATGATTTTAGCATGACTAGCAAGTCGCTAGCATTATTTTAGCATGACTAGCAAGTCGCTAGCATGATTTTAGCAAGACTAGCAAGTCGCTAGCTTTATTTAAGCAAGACTAGCAAGTCGCTAACATGATTTTTAGCATGACTAGCAAGTCGCTAGCATGATTTTACCATGACTAACAAGTCGCTAGCATGATTCTAGCATGACTAGCAAGTCGCTAGCATGATTTTAGCAGGACTAGCAAGTCGCTAGCATGATTTTAAACATGACTAGCAAGTCGCTAGCCTGATTTTAGCATGACTAGCAAGTCGTTAGCATGATTTTAGCATGACTAGCAAGTCGCTAGCATGATTTTAGCACGACTAGCAAGTCGCTAGCATGATTTTAGCATGACTAGCAAGTCGCTAGCATGATTTTAGCATTATTTTAGCATGACTAGCAAAGTCGCTAGCATAATTCTAGCATGACTAGCAAGTCGCTAGCATGATTTTAGCATGACTAGCAAGTCGCTAGCATGATTTTAGCATGACTAGCAAGTCGCTAGCATGATTTTAGCATGACTAGCAAGTCGCTAGCATGATTTTAGCACGACTAGCAAGTCACTAGCATGATTTTAGCATGACTAGCAAGTCGCTAGCATTATTTTAGCATGACTAGCAAGTCGCTAGCATGATTTTAGCAAGACTAGCAAGTCGCTAGCTTTATTTAAGCAAGACTAGCAAGTCGCTAACATGATTTTTAGCATGACTAGCAAGTCGCTAGCATGATTTTACCATGACTAACAAGTCGCTAGCATGATTCTAGCATGACTAGCAAGTCGCTAGCATGATTTTAGCAAGACTAGCAAGTCGCTAGCATGATTTTAAACATGACTAGCAAGTCGCTAGCCTGATTTTAGCATGACTAGCAAGTCGTTAGCATGATTTTAGCATGACTAGCAAGTCGCTAGCATGATTTTAGCACGACTAGCAAGTCGCTAGCATGATTTTAGCATGACTAGCAAGTCGCTAGCATGATTTTAGCATTATTTTAGCATGACTAGCAAAGTCGCTAGCATAATTCTAGCATGACTAGCAAGTCGCTAGCATGATTTTAGCATGACTAGCAAGTCGCTAGCATGATTTTAGCAAGACTAGCAAGTCGCTAACATGATTTTAAACATGACTAGCAAGTCGCTAGCCTGATTTTAGCATGACTAGCAAGTCGCTAGCATGGTTTTAGCTAGACTAGCAAGTCTCTAGCATGATTTTTAACATGACTAGCAAATCGCTAACATGATTTTAGCATGACTAGTAAGATAGATAGATAGATAGATAGATAGATAGATAGATAGATAGATAGATAGATAGATAGATAGATAGATAGATAGATAGATAGATAGATAGGTAAGGTTTGAAGATAGATATATAGATAGATTAGTTATTAGTTAGAAAGAACATAGATAGCTTAAAGCTTAATTGAGTATCAATGGCTTCTAGCAGTTTACATTAAACATAGTTCAAACAGACATGGACTTTTGGTCAATGAAAGTCTATGGGGACTTTTTATGATTTTTAATATTAATTTTTAAGAAAACCATAACTCAAAACAGTCTGAAAAGATATAGCACACTAAGTCTGAACAGTATGAAGATCTGACCCGAGTTTGGAGTATGTAGCTTGAACGGTCTAGGAGGAGTAAGGGAAGTTAGGTGGTTCGTGTCACTTTTCCAATTCAAATAAGTTGCCATTGGACGCATAGTCGGTACGTGGGCTCGCATGCACTTCGTGGACGCCACGAGCTGCTTATTTGGATGGTGAGTGGGACTTTTTCCCTAAACACGGATTTGGTTGCCTAAACAGTCATAGGCACTTTATGGACACCTCCAGGGGCGCCAAAGCACTGCGTGGCCACGAAGAGCCTATGGGGTCCCCTGACCACCTACTCTTCCTCAGTGCCACGGAACGCCTATTTTGGCCCCTAACCACCTAGTCTTGACAATTGTCTTCCTCAGTGCCACGGAATGCCTATTTTGGCCCCTAACCACCTAAACTTGGCCGTAGTCTTCCTCAGTGCCACGGAACGCCTATTTTGGCCCCTAACCACCTATATTTGACAATTGTCTTCCTCAGTGCCACAGAATGCCTATTTTGGCCCCTAACCACCTAAACTCGCTCGTAGTCTTCCTCAGTGCCACGGAACGCCTATTTTGGCCCCTAACCACCTAAACTTGACGATTGTCTTCCTCAGTGCCACGGAATGCCTATTTTGGCCCCTAACCACCTAAACTTGACCGTAGTCTTCCTCAGTGCCACGGAACGCCTATTTTGGCCCCTAACCACCTAAACTTGGCGATTGTCTTCCTCAGTGCCGCGGAACGCCTATTTCGCCCCCTAACCACCTAAACTTGACCATAGTCTTCCTCAGTGCCACATAAGGCCTATTTTGACGCCTGACCACCTAAACTTGACCATAGTCTTCCTCAGTACCACGAAATGCCTATTTTGACGCCTAACCACCTAAACTTGACCATAGTCTTTCTCAGTGCCACAGAATGCCTATTTTTACCCATTGCATAAGTTCCAAGTGGGATGTTGGGAAAACAGGGGTTAAAAGGTCATAGGACCTCACAATTTGGTACAGATGTAGTCTAGGGACCCCCGACTTGGGGGCCAGAGTTTCAGAATTCTAGGTCCATTCTAAGCATGTGTTTCTGCAGTTCAGCGGGACAGAAAGGTCCGATCGCCCTGAAATCGGCACACGGGTCACGCAGCGCCCCCCCCAGGGTGGCTTCCAGAGTTCCGTGTCTGTATCTGCCCGATTGGCTGAATCCCATCCCCCGCGACCACGAACCACCTATGAAATTTCCATTGAATAAGTTGCAAGTGGGACGTTGCGTATACAGGGGTCAAAAGGTCACAGGACCTCACAATTTGGTACGGCAGCAGCCTAGGGGCCCCTGACTTGGGGGCCAGAGTTTCAGAATTCTAGGTCACTTCTAAGCATGTGTTTCTGCAGTTCGGCGGGACAGAAAGGTCCGATCGCCCCGAAATCGGTACACGGGTCACGCCGCACCCCCCCGGGGCGGCTTCCGGAGTTCCGTGTCTGTATCTGTCCGATTGGCTGAATCCCATCCCCCGCGACCACGAACCACCTATGAAATTTCCATTGAATAAGTTGCAAGTGGGACGTTGTGTATACAGGGGTCAAAAGGTCACAGGACCTCACAATTTGGTACGGCAGTAGCCTAGGGGCCCCTGACTTGGGGGCCAGAGTTTCAGAATTCTAGGTCACTTCTAAGCATGTGTTTCTGCAGTTCAGCGGGACAGAAAGGTCCGATCGCCCTGAAATCGGCACACGGGTCACGCCGCGCCCCCCCAGGGCGGCTTCCGGAGTTCCGTGTCTGTATCTGCCCGATTGGCTGAATCCCATCCCCTGCGACCACGAACCACCTATGAAATTTCCATTGAATAAGTTGCAAGTGGGACGTTGTGTATACAGGGGTCAAAAGGTCACAGGACATCAAAAATTTGTACGGTGGTACCTTAGGGGCCCCCGACTCCGGGGACAGAGTTTCAGAGTTCTAGATCCCTTCTAAGCATGTGATTCGGCGGTTCAAAAAACTTTTCACATCACCAAAGTTCATTCAAGAGGCTCTTAAAAGATATGTGTAGAAGGAGGCCTGTGTGAGTGATTTTATGCCAAAGATGCAAAAACTACTTTACGTTCAGGGTAGATACTTGTATGCTCTATATGGTGTTCGGGGAGCCCTATGCTACCAGGACGTGAAGTTTGGGGCCCCTAGGAACCCCCGGAGCTGGACGGGGGCCGCTGACACGTGTAACTTATCCCATTCATTTTGTAGGTGTTTAGCGGGCAGCAAGACAAAAAGGTCCGATCGCCCCAAAATCGGCACACGGGTCACGCCGCGGCCCTCTGGGACGGTGCCTGGAGTTCCGTGTCCGTATCTGCCCGATTGGCCGAAACCCATCCCCCGCGACCGCGAACCACCTATGAAATTTCCATTGAATAAGTTGCAAGTGGGACGTTGGGTATACAAGGGTCAAAAGGTCACAGGACCTCACAATTTGGTACGGCAGTAGCCTAGGGGCCCCTGACTTGGGGGCCAGAGTTTCAGAATTCTAGGTCACTTCTAAGCATGTGTTTCTGCAGTTCGGCGGGACAGACAGGTCCGATCGCTCCGAAATCGGCACACGGGTGTCGCCGCGCCCCCCCGGGGCGGCTTCCGGAGTTCCGTGTCTGTTTCTGCCCGATTGGCTGAATCCATCCCCCGCGACCACGAACCACCTATGAAATTTCCATTGAATAAGTTGCAAGTGGGACGTTGTGTATTCAGAGGTCAAAAGGTCACAGGACATCAAAAATTGGTACGGTGGTAGCATCGGGCCCCCCGACTCCGGGGACAGAGTTTCAGAGTTCTAGATCCCTTCTAAGCATGTGATTTGGCAGTTCAAAAAACTTTTCACATCACCAAAGTTCATTCAAGAGGCTCTTAAAAGATATGTGTAGAAGGAGGCCTGTGTGAGTGATTTTATGCCAAAGATGCAAAAACTACTTTACGTTCAGGGTAGATACTTGTATGCTCTATATGGTGTTCGGGGAGCCCTATGCTACCAGGACATGAAGTTTGGGGCCCCTAGGAACCCCCGGAGCTGGACGGGGGCCACTGACACGTGTAACTTATCCCATTCATTTTGTAGGTGTTTAGCGGGCAGCAGGACAAAAAGGTCCGATCGCCCCAAAATCGGCACACGGGTCACGCCGCGGCGCTCTGGGCCGGTGCCCGGAGTTCCGTGTCCGTATCTGCCCGATTGGCCGAAACCCATCCCCCGCGACCACGAACCACCTATAAAATTTCCATTGAATAAGTTGCAAGTGGGACGTTGTGTATACAGGGGTCAAAAGGTCACAGGACCTCACAATTTGGTACGGCAGCAGCCTAGGGGCCCCTGACTTGGGGGCCAGAGTTTCAGAATTCTAGTTCACTTCTAAGCATGTGTTTCTGCAGTTCGGCCAGACAGAAAGGTCCGATCGCCCCGAAATCGGCACACGGGTCACGCCGCGCCCCCCCGGGGCGGATTCCGGAGTTCCGTGTCTGTATCTGCCCGATTGGCTGAAACCCATCCCCCGCGACCACGAACCACCTATGAAATTTCCATTGAATAAGTTGCAAGTGGGACGTTGTGTATACAGGGGTCAAAAGGTCACAGGACATCAAAAATTGGTACAGTGGTAGCCTAGGGGCCCCCGATTCCGGGAACAGAGTTTCAGAGTTCTAGATCCCTTCTAAGCATGTGATTCAGCAGTTCAAAAAACTTTTCACATCACCAAAGTTCATTCAAGAGGGTCTTAAAAGATACGTGTAGAAGGAGGCCTGTGTGAGCGATTTTATGCCAAAGATGAAAAAATTACTTTACGTTAAAGGTAGATACTTGTGTGCTCTATATGGTGTTCGGGGAGCCCTATGCTACCAGGACGTGAAGTTTGGGGCCCCTAAGAACCCCCGGAGCTGGACGGGGGCCACTGACACGTGTAACTTATCCCATTCATTTGATAGGTTTTTTGCGGGCAGCAGGACACAAGGGTCCGTATCTCGGGCCCCAGGACGAGCAGCAGCTCATGGCCGGTGTCGTCGGTTAGGTCTCCCGTGGATCTAACAGGGCCCCGAGTTTGGTGCGGTTCGGCCTTGATTTGGCCGAGTGGTGGCCGGTCAAAGTTTTGGAATTTGGGGTTTTGGGGGGCTCTATCTCCGGGCCCCGGGTGAATAGGGACTCCTGGCCTGCGTCGTCGGACAGGGTCCGGCGAGGGCTATCGATAGAGCCCAGTTGTGAGCCTCTAGGCCTCTTCCTTCAATTTGGCCCCTGAAAATATGGGGGTCCGTATCTCTGACCCCCAGGGTCGTAGGACCTTGGGGCCTGTGTCATTGGTTAGGTCTCTGGCGGGTCTAATTTAGCCCCAAGTTTGGTGCAGTTTGGCCTTGGCTCGGCCGAGTTATAGCCGGTAACAATTTCAGAGTTTTGGGCTTTGGGGGGCTCTATCTCCGGCCACCGGGGGAGTAGGGACCTGGTGCTTGCGTTGTCGGAGAGGGCCCTGGGAGTGCTATTGATTGAGACCAGTTCAGAGCCTCTAGGCCTCTTCCTTCAATTTGGCCCCTGAAAATATGGGGGTCCGTATCTCTGACCCCCAGGGTCGTAGGACCTTGGGGCCTGTGTCATTGGTTAGGTCTCTGGCCGGTCTAATTTAGCCCCAAGTTTGGTGCGGTTTGGCCTTGGCTCGGCCGAGTTATAGCCGGTAACAATTTCAGAGTTTTGGGCTTTGGGGGGCTCTATCTCCGGCCACCGGGGGAGTAGGGACCTGGTGCTTGCGTCGTCGGAGAGGGCCCTGGGAGTGCTATTGATTGAGACCAGTTCAGAGCCTCTAGGCCTCTTCCTTCAATTTGGCCCTTGAAAATATGGGGGTCCGTATCTCTGGCCCCCGGAGGCGTAGGGACTCGGGGCCAGTGTCATCGGTTAAGTCTCTGGCGGGTGTAATTTGGCCCCAAGTTCGGTGTGGTTTGGCCGAGTTGTAGCCGGGTCGAAAACACTGCTTCCTGAGTTCAGCTTTAGAATCTTAAATAGAAGGCTTTTAATGCATTGTCCATGGAAAGCCTATGGAGGTCCCGTCAAATAAGTTACACATGGGCGTTCACCATATGTGGTGAAATTAACGAAAATCCACCGTCAGAAAGTGACAGCTGTATGCACATTTTTATGCAAATTCAGTCATTATATATGCTGTAATGTACATACAACTGCTGGTTAGTGTCCCCTGAGCACTGTACTGTAGAAATGTGTCCATAAAACCACTGTAGTTATGAAATATGACCATTTACAGTATTGTCCACGGAACGCCTATGGAGGCCCATTCAAATAAGTTACCAGTGGGCGTTCACCATATGTGGTGAAATTAACGAAAATCCACCATCAGAAAGTGACAGCTGTAACTTATTTGACAGGGCCTGCATAGGCGTTTTGTGGACAGTGCATTTTTATGCAAATTAAGTCATTATAGATGCTGTAATGTACATAGAACTGGTGGTTAGTGTCCCCTGAGCACTGTACTGTAGAAATGTGTCCATAAAACCACTGTAGTTATGAAATACAGATCTGGCCATTTAAAATGCGCGCGGGAAGTAAAGTGGTCTCGCGTGACGCCGGTGTATTCCAAGGGAACACGGAAAATACAATGACATAGGAAAGACATGATCAGTAGGGGGCAGTCATGTAACGCACTGGACTGGAGCGGCAGCAAACATCGCTCTAAGCCCGAATGACTC